>NC_143014.1:181832071-182117071 GCF_055824585.1 Amblyomma mixtum
TTACTCATGCTTTACTTCATTTAGGTCCAATATCAAGCCATTTGTGCGCTGCCATTTCAACATGTTCCCATAGTCTCCGCAGCAGCATCGACATCATTACGAGCTGACGTGGCCATTCGTCGAGAATCCATAGAGAAAGATATCCGGTAATAGCTCCGTTCTACATGCAACGAGTTGGTCGAGATCGGTGCTGTCGACGTGCGCGGTTTCGCGGACGTTTTCGTAAGCATTGAGGATTAGATCCCGCGCTTCCTGCTTCTGCGCAGTGTCCTGCAGGCCATGTACGCCAAACCCACGTCCGTTCAGGCTGACGCCGTCAAGACTGTAATGGCCAGCAGGGCCTTCGTGGCTCGTGTCCAGGCGGAGTCGAGCACGACACTCGCATTGACACCGCTCAGCGACAGCGCCTCACCAGACCCTTCGTACGAGCCGGCACAGATGCCAGCAGCCGTGATCCCACTGCCGACGCGCCAGCTGGCCATCCAGACAGCCGAGTGCGCTGGCAACTGTAACCGACTCCATCCTGAAGGTAGCGCTCGTCTGCGGCGGCACAAACACCACCAGGCACCGCCAGGACGCCTTTGGCCAAGCAGCTGCTCGCGCGGGCGCGATCGAGAGATGTGCGATGGCCAGCGCTGTTCTGGTTTTGCAGCCGTGCAGCCATCGTTCCATGATCCAGTCTAGACGGCTGGGAGTAGCAACCGAAGACGCTGGTGGCAAAACCGCGGCCTGCCAGCTTTGAGTCGCTCATGTCTGTGATCGCGGGTACTGTGGCGGCTGTTCAACGCTGGGACTTTGATTACGTCAAGCTCGTCACGTGCGCGGAACTCTAACATTTGGCAATGCACTACCGAAGTTGTGTATCCACTGCATGTGCCCCACGAGTCTTGGCACGGGAAGCCTTGGCAAGGCGATTAGTGTTTGGTGCTTAATTCTCCTAGCACTGTAGTGTGTTTATTGTTTTGCGGTTTTTATTGTTGTCGTTGCGTGCTTCGCACAATTATTTTAGACGTTGTAGCTATATACTGTCTGATTTGATAAAAGTTCAATTTGTAGTGAAAACTTTGTGTATGGGTTTATTTCTTTCTTTTCCCACCTCGTCTTTTAATCTTTAGCTGCAGTTGCTATGGCGTGCGGTGACCTTGTGGTAGATCATCTGCCTCGCTTTCGGGAAAGGCTCGGTCTGATCGTCGTCATCGTCGTTAGCGCAGTCTACCCACCGGTTTTCTAATGAGTACAAGATTTCTCCCGGCCTGACGCTCGGCTTTTCTGGAGTTAAATGCTTCAGAAAAAGGCCTTGACCGTGGCCGTTGCCTTCAGCTGCAGCTGTCGCTTCGACTGTCGGAGGTGGTAATTTGGACTCTTATTCTCCTCTCTCCAGAGCGGATAGCTATGCAAAGGAGCGTGCGCCTTCCACGCTTACTGAGACCAGTATTACGTCTGCACTGAAGCTTGGTGGCCTGGCGACTCTTACGCATCCCTCTACGGACTCGCGACATGGAGCTATACACGATGTAATGACAGGCATGATGTGTGGAGTTCTCCGCTCCAGAAAGCTACCTGTAGACCATGTAGTAATTCCTGAGGTTTTCTCAACAGGATGGCAGCTGCGTGGCGACTGGCTGCAAGTTGCACATGCAGACCTTGGAAACTCCAGCCATTATCGCCAGCCTTCAGAGAAGATCGATTGAAACAGGTGACTTAAATATACGAACCTGTGCAGGCGTAAATACAAATCTCATAACCAGACGGCGAAGTCGGAAACTTCATCACAGGCAACTACCGCGTGGTAGAAAAAAGAGCGAGGACCCGGCGCTGAAGGCAGCACTCTCAGAAGTTATAGACCAAGGAACTCGCACTGGTTGATCTCCTGTGTCTGGAGCGCGTGGCGTTCATGCCATCAGAATGTTGCATGATAGCGCACAGCTCGATGCTTGTGCACTCAAACAGTTTCGGCATTGTATTCGATTCGTGTTAAGTGCTACATCCGACGAAAAGAGCACAGTGAGATCTGCAGTGCTTGGACGGCATGAATCGCGTACCGTCTATTATAATGTCGTTCGTCCCAATATCCCAGTGCGTACCTTGTTCCCTCCAAGGAGCGTGATATTCTCATCATGTCCCAACAAGGGGTCGGCCGTATTCTTCTTCTTTTCCACGGCCGGAAAGAAAAAAGTATTTCCCAGCAGGCATGGCTGCGGCGCCGCTTCTCTTTACGGAGGCGAAGCAGACGACGCGTGGGACATGTAGAAAAGCACGACTGCAGCGCCGTTAGTTCCAGCGACGTCCACAATAGGGAAGCCCCTGATTGGCGATCCTGAAACTGTCTAAACGTCGGTTCTCGCTCGACAAACCAAGCTTGCTGCGGAAATGGCTCCATGTAGTGGGGCAAACGGACTTCAGGCCCAGCAGGCAAAAGGCAACGCGCTCAGCTCACTTCGAATCAAGCACCATCGGACGCTTCGCATCTTAAATGAACAACCTGCGCACCAAATAACGACACCACCACAAAGAGGGCGCGCGCGCGCACACACACACACACACACACACACACGCAATGAATTCGAAACTGAACAACCCAAAAATTTAATCCATAAGACTATCAACAGGCCAGCAGATTTACGTTCGAAGCCCTGTTTTCCCGGCGTGCCCACGGTAGGTGTCTAATCGAATTGTGCAGGCTTTTTCTCTGCTAAGAGATTCTGCTCTTACGATAACGATTTCCTAAACTAAAACACTTCTCCAAGCGACTGCAGGTACCCCCTACGACAGAAGAAAACGGTATTTAATTCATTAAATCACTAATATCAAACAACTCTGTACTCATTCGAATATTCGATTGGCAACATTGAAAAATGTTAGGTGTTTTTAAAAGCGATATTTGCAGTTTTAGCGAGTTGTAAAACAGTAAAAAAATAAAAAATAACGTGAATATTGTGAAATATTTTTAAATTCTTTAATACCTAGCGCGTCCATGCTGGGTGAAGTGCAGCGCCGCCAGCACTCTCGGGTAGTAATTAAGAAAGCCTACGGAAACCTTTGCACGAGGGCACCTAATGCGCCATCCAGCACTCAATTAAAAATAAGTGGTTGTGCCTTATTAAATAAAGAGGAAGAAGTCCCTTATATCTAACTACAACCTGCGATTGTCATCATGGCGATGACGACGTAAATTAGCGCCAGCCCACAGGTAGCGTTCCTCACCTAGCGGCGAAAGGCATAAACTACGACACGCGTGCTGGAGCAGTGCCATCTGTGCAAGGATTTACTCATGCTTTACTTCATTTAGGTCCAATATCAAGCCATTTGTGCGCTGCCATTTCAACATGTTCCCATGGTCTCCGCAGCAGCATCGACATCATTACGAGCTGACGTGGCCATTCGTCGAGAATCCATAGAGAAAGATATCCGGTAATAGCTCCGTTCTACATGCAACGAGTTGGTCGAGATCGGTGCTGTCGACGTGCGCGGTTTCGCGGACGTTTTCGTAAGCATTGAGGATTAGATCCCGCGCTTCCTGCTTCTGCTCAGTGTCCTGCAGGCCATGTACGCCAAGCCCACGTCCGTTCAGGCTGACGCCGTCAAGACTGTAATGGCCAGCAGGGCCTTCGTGGCTCGTGTCCAGGCGGAGTCGAGCACGACACTCGCATTGACACCGCTCAGCGACAGCGCCTCACCAGACCCTTCGTACGAGCCGGCACAGATGCCAGCAGCCGTGATCCCACTGCCGACGCGCCAGCTGGCCATCCAGACAGCCGAGTGCGCTGGCAACTGTAACCGACTCCATCCTGAAGGTAGCGCTCGTCTGCGGCGGCACAAACACCACCAGGCACCGCCAGGACGCCTTTGGCCAAGCAGCTGCTCGCGCGGGCGCGATCGAGAGATGTGCGATGGCCAGCGCTGTTCTGGTTTTGCAGCCGTGCAGCCATCGTTCCATGATCCAGTCTAGGCGGCTGGGAGTAGCAACCGAAGACGCTGGTGGCAAAACCGCGGCCTGCCAGCTTTGAGTCGCTCATGTCTGTGATCGCGGGTACTGTGGCGGCTGTTCAACGCTGGGACTTTGATTACGTCAAGCTCGTTACGTGCGCGGAACTCTAACATTTGGCAATGCACTACCGAAGTTGTGTATCCACTGCATGTGCCCCACGAGTCTTCGGGAAGCCTTGGCAAGGCGATTAGTGTTTGGTGCTTAATTCTCCTAGCACTGTAGTGTGTTTATTGTTTTGCGGTTTTTATTGTTGCCGTTGCGTGCTTCGCACAATTATTTTAGACGTTGTAGCTATATACTGTCTGAATTGATAAAAGTTCAATTTGTAGTAAAAACTTTGTGTATGGGTTAATTTCTTTCTTTTCCCACCTCGCCTTTTAATCTTTAGCTGCAGTTGCTATGGCGTGCGGTGACCTTGTGGTAGATCATCTGCCTCGCTTTCAGGAAAGGCTGGGTCTGATCGTCGTCGTCGTCGTTAGCGCAGTCTACCCACCGGTTTTCTAATGAGTACAAGATTTCTCCCGGCCTGACGCTCGGCTTTTCTGGAGTTAAATGCTTCAGAAAAAGGCCTTGACCGTGGCCGTTGCCTTCAGCTGCAGCTGTCGCTTCGACTGTCGGAGGTGGTAATTTGGACTCTTATTCTCCGCTCTCCAGGGCGGATAGCTATGCAAAGGAGCGTGCGCCTTCCACGCTTACTGAGACCAGTATTACGTCTGCACTGAAGCTTGGTGGCCTGGCGACTCTTACGCATCCCTCTACGGACTCGCGACATGGAGCTATACACGATGTAATGACAGGCATGATGTGTGGAGTTCTCCGCTCCAGAAAGCTACCTGTAGACCATGTAGTAATTCCTGAGGTTTTTGTCAACAGGATGGCAGCTGCGTCGCGACTGGCTGCAAGTTGCACAAGCAGACCTTGGAAACTCCAGCCATTATCGCCAGCCTTCAGAGAAGATCGATTGAAACAGGTGACTTAAATATACGAACCTGTGCAGGCGTAAATACAAATCTCATAAACAGACGGCGAAGTCGGAAACTTCATCACAGGCAACTGCCGCGTGGTAGAAAAAAGAGCGAGGACCCGGCGCTGAAGGCAGCACTCTCAGAAGTTATAGACCAAGGAACTCGCACTGGTTGATCTCCTGTGTCTGGAGCGCGTGGCGTTCATGCCATCAGAATGTTGCATGATAGCGCACAGCTCGATGCTTGTGCACTCAAACAGTTTCGGCATTGTATTCGATTCGTGTTAAGTGCTACATCCGACGAAAAGAGCACAGTGAGATCTGCAGTGCTTGGACGGCATGAATCGCGTACCGTCTATTATAATGTCGTTCGTCCCAATCTCCCAGTGCGTACCTTGTTCCCTCCAAGGAGCGTGATATTCTCATCATGTCCCAACAAGGGGTCGGCCGTATTCTTCTTCTTTTCCACGGCCGGAAAGAAAAAAGTATTTCCCAGCAGGCATGGCTGCGGCGCCGCTTCTCTTTACGGAGGCGAAGCAGACGACGCGTGGGACATGTAGAAAAGCACGACTGCAGCGCCGTTAGTTCCAGCGACGTCCACAATAGGGAAGCCCCTGATTGGCGATCCTGAAACTGTCTAAACGTCGGTTCTCGCTCGACAAACCAAGCTTGCTGCGGAAATGGCTAAATGTAGTGGGGCAAACGGACTTCAGGCCCAGCAGGCAAAAGGCAACGCGCTCAGCTCACTTCGAATCAAGCACCATCGGACGCTTCGCATCTTAAATGAACAACCTGCGCACCAAATAACGACACCACCACAAAGAGGGCGCGCACACACACACACACACACACACACACACACACACACACACACACACACACACACACACACACACACAATGAATTCGAAACTGAACAACCGAAAAATTTAATCCATAAGACTATCAACAGGCCAGCAGATTTACGTTCGAAGCCCTGTTTTCCCGGCGTGCCCACGGTAGGTGTCTAATCGAATTGTGCAGGCCTTTTCTCTGCTAAGAGATTCTGCTCTTACGATAACGATTTCCTAAACTAAAAACACTTCTCCAAGCGACTGCAGGTACCCCCTACGACAGAAGAAAACGGTATTTAATTCATTAAATCATTAATATCAAACAACTCTGTACTCATTCGAATATTCGATTGGCAACATTGAAAAATGTTAGGTGTTTTTTAAAAGCGATATTTGCAGTTTCAGCGAGTTGTAAAACTGTAAAAAAATAAAAAATAACGTGAATATTGTGAAATATTTTTGAATTTTTTAATCCTAGCGCGTCCATGCTGGGTGAAGTGCAGCGCCGCCGCACACTCGGGTAGAAATTAAGAAAGCCTACGGAAATCTTTGCACGAGGGCACCTAATGCGCCATCCAGCACTCAATTAAAAATAAGTGGTTGTGCCTTATTAAATAAAGAGGAAGAAGTCCCTTATATCTACCTACAACCTGCGATTGTCATCATGGCGATGACGACGTAAATTAGCGCCAGCCCACAGGTAGCGTTCCTCACCTAGCGGCGAAAGGCATAAACTACGACACGCGTGCTGGAGCAGTGCCATCTGTGCAAGGCTTTACTCATGCTTTACTTCATTTAGGTCCAATATCAAGCCATTTGTGCGCTGCCATTTCAACATGTTCCCATAGTCTCCGCAGCAGCATCGACATCATTACGAGCTGACGTGGCCATTCGTCGAGAATCCATAGAGAAAGATATCCGGTAATAGCTCCGTTCTACATGCAACGAGTTGGTCGAGATCGGTGCTGTCGACGTGCGCGGTTTCGCGGACGTTTTCGTAAGCATTGAGGATTAGATCCCGCGCTTCCTGCTTCTGCGCAGTGTCCTGCAGGCCATGTACGCCAAGCCCACGTCCGTTCAGGCTGACGCCGTCAAGACTGTAATGGCCAGCAGGGCCTTCGTGCCTCGTGTCCAGGCGGAGTCGAGCACGACACTCGCATTGACACCGCTCAGCGGCAGCGCCTCACCAGACCCTTCGTACGAGCCGGCGCAGATGCCAGCAGCCGTGATCCCACTGCCGACGCGCCAGCTGGCCATCCAGACAGCCGAGTGCGCTGGCAACTGTAACCGACTCCATCCTGAAGGTAGCGCTCGTCTGCGGCGGCACAAACACCACCACGCACCGCCAGGACGCCTTTGGCCAAGCAGCTGCTCGCGCGGGCGCGATCGAGAGATGGGCGATGGCCAGCGCTGTTCTGGTTTTGCAGCCGTGCAGCCATCGTTCCATGATCCAGTCTAGACGGCTGGGAGTAGCAACCGAAGACGCTGGTGGCAAAACCGCGGCCTGCCAGCTTGGAGTCGCTCATGTCTGTGATCGCGGGTACTGTGGCGGCTGTTCAACGCTGGGACTTTGATTACGTCAAGCTCGTCACGTGCGCGGAACTCTAACATTTGGCAATGCACTACCGAAGTTGTGTATCCACTGCAAGTGCCCCACGAGTCTTGGCACGGGAAGCCTTGGCAAGGCGATTAGTGTTTGGTGCTTAATTCTCCTAGCACTGTAGTGTGTTTATTGTTTTGCGGTTTTTATTGTTGTCGTTGCGTGCTTCGCACAATTATTTTAGACGTTGTAGCTATATACTGTCTGAATTGATAAAAGTTCAATTTGTAGTAAAAACTTTGTGTATGGGTTTATTTCTTTCTTTTCCCACCTCGCCTTTTAATCTTTAGCTGCAGTTGATATGGCGTGCGGTGACCTTGTGGTAGATCATCTGCCTCGCTTTCGGGGAAGGCTGGGTCTGATCGTCGTCGTCGTCGTTAGCGCAGTCTACCCACCGGTTTTCTAATGAGTACAAGATTTCTCCCGGCCTGACGCTCGGCTTTTCTGGAGTTAAATGCTTCAGAAAAAGGCCTTGACCGTGGCCGTTGCCTTCAGCTGCAGCTGTCGCTTCGACTGTCCGAGGTGGTAATTTGGACTCTTATTCTCCGCTCTCCAGGGCGGATAGCTATGCAAAGGAGCGTGCGCCTTCCACGCTTACTGAGACCAGTATTACGTCTGCACTGAAGCTTGGTGGCCTGGCGACTCTTACGCATCCCTCTACGGACTCGCGACATGGAGCTATACACGATGTAATGACAGGCATGATGTGTGGAGTTCTCCGCTCCAGAAAGCTACCTGTAGACCATGTAGTAATTCCTGAGGTTTTTGTCAACAGGATGGCAGCTGCGTCGCGACTGGCTGCAAGTTGCACAAGCAGACCTTGGAAACTCCAGCCATTATCGCCAGCCTTCAGAGAAGATCGATTGAAACAGGTGACTTAAATATACGAACCTGTGCAGGCGTAAATACAAATCTCATAAACAGACGGCGAAGTCGGAAACTTCATCACAGGCAACTGCCGCGTGGTAGAAAAAAGAGCGAGGACCCGGCGCTGAAGGCAGCACTCTCAGAAGTTATAGACCAAGGAACTCGCACTGGTTGATCTCCTGTGTCTGGAGCGCGTGGCGTTCATGCCATCAGAATGTTGCATGATAGCGCACAGCTCGATGCTTGTGCACTCAAACAGTTTCGGCATTGTATTCGATTCGTGTTAAGTGCTACATCCGACGAAAAGAGCACAGTGAGATCTGCAGTGCTTGGACGGCATGAATCGCGTACCGTCTATTATAATGTCGTTCGTCCCAATCTCCCAGTGCGTACCTTGTTCCCTCCAAGGAGCGTGATATTCTCATCATGTCCCAACAAGGGGTCGGCCGTATTCTTCTTCTTTTCCACGGCCGGAAAGAAAAAAGTATTTCCCAGCAGGCATGGCTGCGGCGCCGCTTCTCTTTACGGAGGCGAAGCAGACGACGCGTGGGACATGAAAAAAAGCACGACTGCAGCGCCGTTAGTTCCAGCGACGTCCACAATAGGGAAGCCCCTGATTGGCGATCCTGAAACTGTCTAAACGTCGGTTCTCGCTCGACAAACCAAGCTTGCTGCGGAAATGGCTCCATGTAGTGGGGCAAACGGACTTCAGGCCCAGCAGGCAAAAGGCAACGCGCTCAGCTCACTTCGAATCAAGCACCATCGGACGCTTCGCATCTTAAATGAACAACCTGCGCACCAAATAACGACACCACCACAAAGAGGGCGCACACACACACACACACACACACACACACACACACACACAATGAATTCGAAACTGAACAACCGAAAAATTTAATCCATAAGACTATCAACAGGCCAGCAGATTTACGTTCGAAGCCCTGTTTTCCCGGCGTGCCCACGGTAGGTGTCTAATCGAATTGTGCAGGCCTTTTCTCTGCTAAGAGATTCTGCTCTTACGATAACGATTTCCTAAACTAAAACACTTCTCCAAGCGACTGCAGGTACCCCCTACGACAGAAGAAAACGGTATTTAATTCATTAAATCACTAATATCAAACAACTCTGTACTCATTCGAATATTCGATTGGCAACATTGAAAAATGTTAGGTGCTTTTAAAAGCGATATTTGCAGTTTCAGCGAGTTGTAAAACTGTAAAAAAATAAAAAAAACGTGAATATTGTGAAATATTTTTGAATTTTTTAATCCTAGCGCGTCCATGCTGGGTGAAGTGCAGCGCCGCCGCACACTCGGGTAGAAATTAAGAAAGCCTACGGAAATCTTTGCACGAGGGCACCTAATGCGCCATCCAGCACTCAATTAAAAATAAGTGGTTGTGCCTTATTAAATAAAGAGGAAGAAGTCCCTTATATCTACCTACAACCTGCGATTGTCATCATGGCGATGACGACGTAAATTAGCGCCAGCCCACAGGTAGCGTTCCTCACCTAGCGGCGAAAGGCATAAACTACGACACGCGTGCTGGAGCAGTGCCATCTGTGCAAGGCTTTACTCATGCTTTACTTCATTTAGGTCCAATATCAAGCCATTTGTGCGCTGCCATTTCAACATGTTCCCATAGTCTCCGCAGCAGCATCGACATCATTACGAGCTGACGTGGCCATTCGTCGAGAATCCATAGAGAAAGATATCCGGTAATAGCTCCGTTCTACATGCAACGAGTTGGTCGAGATCGGTGCTGTCGACGTGCGCGGTTTCGCGGACGTTTTCGTAAGCATTGAGGATTAGATCCCGCGCTTCCTGCTTCTGCGCAGTGTCCTGCAGGCCATGTACGCCAAGCCCACGTCCGTTCGGGCTGACGCCGTCAAGACTGTAATGGCCAGCAGGGCCTTCGTGGCTCGTGTCCAGGCGGAGTCGAGCACGACACTCGCATTGACACCGCTCAGCGACAGCGCCTCACCACACCCTTCGTACGAGCCGGCACAGATGCCAGCAGCCGTGATCCCACTGCCGACGCGCCAGCTGGCCATCCAGACAGCCGAGTGCGCTGGCAACTGCAACCGACTCCATCCTGAAGGTAGCGCTCGTCTGCGTCGGCACAAACACCACCAGGCACCGCCAGGACGCCTTTGGGCAAGCAGCTGCTCGCGCGGGCGCGATCGAGAGATGTGCGATGGCCAGCGCTGTTCTGGTTTTGCAGCCGTGCAGCCATCGTTCCATGATCCAGTCTAGGCGGCTGAGAGTAGCAACCGAAGACGCTGGTGGCAAAACCGCGGCCTGCCAGCTTTGAGTCGCTCATGTCTGTGATCGCGGGTACTTTGGCGGCTATTCAACGCTGGGACTTTGATTACGTCAAGCTCGTCACGTGCGCGGAACTCTAACATTTGGCAATGCACTACCGAAGTTGTGTATCCACTGCATGTGCCCCACGAGTCTTCCGGAAGCCTTGGCAAGCCGATTAGTGTTTGGTGCTTAATTCTCCTAGCACTGTAGTGTGTTTATTGTTTTGCGGTTTTTATTATTGTCGTTGCGTGCTTCGCACAATTATTTTAGACGTTGTAGCTATATACTGTCTGATTTGATAACAGTTCAATTTGTAGTGAAAACTTTGTGTATGGGTTTATTTCTTTCTTTTCCCACCTCGTCTTTTAATCTTTAGCTGCAGTTGCTATGGCGTGCGGTGACCTTGTGGTAGATCATCTGCCTCGCTTTCGGGGACGGCTGGGTCTGATCGTCGTCGTCGTCGTTAGCGCAGTCTACCCACCGGTTTTCTAATGAATACAAGATTTCTCCCGGCCTGACGCTCGGCTTTTCTGGAGTTAAATGCTTCAGAAAAAGGCCTTGACCGTGGCCGTTGCCTTCAGCTGCAGCTGTCGCTTCGACTGTCGGAGGTGGTAATTTGGACTCTTATTCTCCGCACTCCAGGGCGGATAGCTATGCAAAGGAGCGTGCGCCTTCCACGCTTACTGAGACCAGTATTACGTCTGCACTGAAGCTTGGTGGCCTGGCGACTCTTACGCATCCCTCTACGGACTCGCGACATAGAGCTATACACGATGTAATGACAGGGATGATGTGTGGAGTTCTCCGCTCCAGAAAGCTACCTGTAGACCATGTAGTAATTCCTGAGGTTTTTGTCAACAGGATGGCAGCTGCGTCGCGACTGGCTGCAAGTTGCACAAGCAGATCTTGGAAACTCCAGCCATTATCGCCAGCCTTCAGAGAAGATCGATTGAAACAGGTGACTTAAATATACGAACCTGTGCAGGCGTAAATACAAATCTCATAAACAGACGGCGAAGTCGGAAACTTCATCACAGGCAACTGCCGCGTGGTAGAAAAAAGAGCGAGGACCCGGAACTGAAGGCAGCACTCTCAGAAGTTACAGACCAAGGAACTCGCACTGGTTGATCTCCTGTGTCTCGAGCGCGTGGCGTTTATGCCATCAGAATGTTGCATGATAGCGCACAGCTCGATGCTTGTGCACTCAAACAGTTTCGGCATTGTATTCGATTCGTGTTAAGTGCTACATCCGACGAAAAGAGCACAGTGAGATCTGAAGTGCTTGGACGGCATGAATCGCGCACCGTCTATTATAATGTCGTTCGTCCCAATCTCCCAGGGCGTACCTTGTTCCCTCCAAGGAGCGTGATATTCTCATCATATCCCAACAAGGGGTCGGCCGTATTTTTCTTCTTTTCCACGGCCGGAAAGAAAAAAGTATTTCCCAGCAGGCATGGCAGCGGCGCCGCTTCTCTTTACGGAGGCGAAGCAGACGACGCGTGGGACATGTAGAAAAGCACGACTGCAGCGCCGTTAGTTCCAGCGACGTCCACAATAGGGAAGCCCCTGATTGGCGATCCTGAAACTGTCTAAACGTCGGTTCTCGCTCGACAAACCAAGCTTGCTGCGGAAATGGCTCCATGTAGTGGGGCAAACGGACTTCAGGCCCAGCAGGCAAAAGGCAACGCGCTCAGCTCACTTCGAATCAAGCACCATCGGACGCTTCGCATCTTAAATGAACAACCTGCGCACCAAATAACGACACCACCACAAAGAGGGCGCGCGCACACACACACACACACAATGAATTCGAAACTGAACAACCCAAAAATTTAATCCATAAGACTATCAACAGGCCAGCAGATTTACGTTCGAAGCCCTGTTTTCCCGGCGTGCCCACGGTAGGTTTCTAATCGAATTGTGCAGGCTTTTTCTCTGCTAAGAGATTCTGCTCTTACGATAACGATTTCCTAAACTAAAAACACTTTTCCAAGCGACTGCAGGTACCCCCTACGACAGAAGAAAACGGTATTTAATTCATTAAATCACTAATATCAAACAACTCTGTACTCATTCGAATATTCGATTGGCAACATTGAAAAATGTTAGGTGTTTTTAAAAGCGATATTTGCAGTTTTAGCGAGTTGTAAAACAGTAAAAAAATAAAAAATAACGTGAATATTGTGAAATATTTTTAAATTATTTAATACCTAGCGCGTCCATGCTGGGTGAAGTGCAGCGCCGCCAGCACTCTTGGGTAGTAATTAAGAAAGCCTACAGAAACCTTTGCACGAGGGCACCTAATGCGCCATCCAGCACTCAATTAAAAATAAGTGGTTGTGCCTTATTAAATAAAGAGGAAGAAGTCCCTTATATCTACCTACAACCTGCGATTGTCATCATGGCGATGACGACGTAAATTAGCGCCAGCCCACAGGTAGCGTTCTTCACCTAGCGGCGAAAGGCATAAACTACGGCACTCGTGCTGGAGCAGTGCCATCTGTGCAAGGCTTTACTCATGCTTTACTTCATTTAGGTCCAATATCAAGCCATTTGTGCGCTGCCATTTCAACATGTTCCCATAGTCTCCGCAGCAGCATCGACATCATTACGAGCTGACGTGGCCATTCGTCGAGAATCCATAGAGAAAGATATCCGGTAATAGCTCCGTTCTACATGCAACGAGTTGGTCGAGATCGGTGCTGTCGACGTGCGCTGGTTTCGCGGACGTTTTCGTAAGCATTGAGGATTAGATCCCGCGCTTCCTGCTTCTGCGCAGTGTCCTGCAGGCCATGTACGCCAAGCCCACGTCCGTTCAGGCTGACGCCGTCAAGACTGTAATGGCCAGCAGGGCCTTCGTGGCTCGTGTCCAGGCGGAGTCGAGCACGACACTCGCATTGACACCGCTCAGCGACAGCGCCTCACCAGACCCTTCGTACGAGCCGGCACAGATGCCAGCAGCCGTGATCCCACTGCCGACGCGCCAGCTGGCCATCCAGACAGCCGAGTGCGCTGGCAACTGTAACCGACTCCATCCTGAAGGTAGCGCTCGTCTGCGGCGGCACAAACACCACCAGGCACCGCCAGGACGCCTTTGGCCAAGCAGCTGCTCGCGCGGGCGCGATCGAGAGATGTGCGATGGCCAGCGCTGTTCTGGTTTTGCAGCCGTGCAGCCATCGTTCCATGATCCAGTCTAGGCGGCTGGGAGTAGCAACCGAAGACGCTGGTGGCAAAACCGCGGCCTGCCAGCTTTGAGTCGCTCATGTCTGTGATCGCGGGTACTGTGGCGGCTGTTCAACGCTGGGACTTTGATTACGTCAAGCTCGTCACGTGCGCGGAACTCTAACATTTGGCAATGCACTACCGAAGTTGTGTATCCACTGCATGTGCCCCACGAGTCTTCGGGAAGCCTTGGCAAGTCGATTAGTGTTTGGTGCTTAATTCTCCTAGCACTGTAGTGTGTTTATTGTTTTGCGGTTTTTATTGTTGCCGTTGCGTGCTTCGCACAATTATTTTAGACGTTGTAGCTATATACTGTCTGATTTGATAAAAGTTCAATTTGTAGTAAAAACTTTGTGTATGGGTTTATTTCTTTCTTTTCCCACCTCGTCTTTTAATCTTTAGCTGCAGTTGCTATGGCGTGCGGTGACCTTGTGGTAGATCATCTGCCTCGCTTTCGGGGAAGGCTGGGTCTGATCGTCGTCGTCGTCGTTAGCGCAGTCTACCCACCGGTTTTCTAATGAGTACAAGATTTCTCCCGGCCTGACGCTCGGCTTTTCTGGAGTTAAATGCTTCAGAAAAAGGCCTTGACCGTGGCCGTTGCCTTCAGCTGCAGCTGTCGCTTCGACTGTCGGAGGTGGTAATTTGGACTCTTATTCTCCGCACTCCAGGGCGGATAGCTATGCAAAGGAGCGTGCGCCTTCCACGCTTACTGAGACCAGTATTACGTCTGCACTGAAGCTTGGTGGCCTGGCGACTCTTACGCATCCCTCTACGGACTCGCGACATAGAGCTATACACGATGTAATGACAGGGATGATGTGTGGAGTTCTCCGCTCCAGAAAGCTACCTGTAGACCATGTAGTAATTCCTGAGGTTTTTGTCAACAGGATGGCAGCTGCGTCGCGACTGGCTGCAAGTTGCACAAGCAGATCTTGGAAACTCCAGCCATTATCGCCAGCCTTCAGAGAAGATCGATTGAAACAGGTGACTTAAATATACGAACCTGTGCAGGCGTAAATACAAATCTCATAAACAGACGGCGAAGTCGGAAACTTCATCACAGGCAACTGCCGCGTGGTAGAAAAAAGAGCGAGGACCCGGCGCTGAAGGCAGCACTCTCAGAAGTTACAGACCAAGGAACTCGCACTGGTTGATCTCCTGTGTCTGGAGCGCGTGGCGTTTATGCCATCAGAATGTTGCATGATAGCGCACAGCTCGATGCTTGTGCACTCAAACAGTTTCGGCATTGTATTCGATTCGTGTTAAGTGCTACATCCGACGAAAAGAGCACAGTGAGATCTGAAGTGCTTGGACGGCATGAATCGCGCACCGTCTATTATAATGTCGTTCGTCCCAATCTCCCAGTGCGTACCTTGTTCCCTCCAAGGAGCGTGATATTCTCATCATATCCCAACAAGGGGTCGGCCGTATTCTTCTTCTTTTCCACGGCCGGAAAGAAAAAAGTATTTCCCAGCAGGCATGGCTGCGGCGCCGCTTCTCTTTACGGAGGCGAAGCAGACGACGCGTGGGACATGTAGAAAAGCACGACTGCAGCGCCGTTAGTTCCAGCGACGTCCACAATAGGGAAGCCCCTGATTGGCGATCCTGAAACTGTCTAAACGTCGGTTCTCGCTCGACAAACCAAGCTTGCTGCGGAAATGGCTCCATGTAGTGGGGCAAACGGACTTCAGGCCCAGCAGGCAAAAGGCAACGCGCTCAGCTCACTTCGAATCAAGCACCATCGGACGCTTCGCATCTTAAATGAACAACCTGCGCACCAAATAACGACACCACCACAAAGAGGGCGCGCGCACACACACACACACACAATGAATTCGAAACTGAACAACCCAAAAATTTAATCCATAAGACTATCAACAGGCCAGCAGATTTACGTTCGAAGCCCTGTTTTCCCGGCGTGCCCACGGTAGGTTTCTAATCGAATTGTGCAGGCTTTTTCTCTGCTAAGAGATTCTGCTCTTACGATAACGATTTCCTAAACTAAAAACACTTT
Organism: Amblyomma mixtum; assembly: GCF_055824585.1. NCBI lineage: Eukaryota > Metazoa > Arthropoda > Arachnida > Ixodida > Ixodidae > Amblyomma > Amblyomma mixtum. Next base: position 181,847,867 of record NC_143014.1, read on the forward strand.
TCCAAGCGACTGCAGGTACCCCCTACGACAGAAGAAAACGGTATTTAATTCATTAAATCACTAATATCAAACAACTCTGTACTCATTCGAATATTCGATTGGCAACATTGAAAAATGTTAGGTGTTTTTAAAAGCAATATTTGCAGTTTTAGCGAGTTGTAAAACAGTAAAAAAATAAAAAATAACGTGAATATTGTGAAATATTTTTAAATTGTTTAATACCTAGCGCGTCCATGCTGGGTGAAGTGCAGCGCCGCCAGCACTCTTGGGTAGTAATTAAGAAAGCCTACAGAAACCTTTGCACGAGGGCACCTAATGCGCCATCCAGCACTCAATTAAAAATAAGTGGTTGTGCCTTATTAAATAAAGAGGAAGAAGTCCCTTATATCTACCTACAACCTGCGATTGTCATCATGGCGATGACGACGTAAATTAGCGCCAGCCCACAGGTAGCGTTCTTCACCTAGCGGCGAAAGGCATAAACTACGGCACTCGTGCTGGAGCAGTGCCATCTGTGCAAGGCTTTACTCATGCTTTACTTCATTTAGGTCCAATATCAAGCCATTTGTGCGCTGCCATTTCAACATGTTCCCATAGTCTCCGCAGCAGCATCGACATCATTACGAGCTGTCGTGGCCATTCGTCGAGAATCCATAGAGAAAGATATCCGGTAATAGCTCCGTTCTACATGCAACGAGTTGGTCGAGATCGGTGCTGTCGACGTGCGCGGTTTCGCGGACGTTTTCGTAAGCATTGAGGATTAGATCCCGCGCTTCCTGCTTCTGCGCAGTGTCCTGCAGGCCATGTACGCCAAGCCCACGTCCGTTCAGGCTGACGCCGTCAAGACTGTAATGGCCCGCAGGGCCTTCGTGGCTCGTGTCCAGGCGGAGTCGAGCACGACACTCGCATTGACACCGCTCAGCGACAGCGCCTCACCACACCCTTCGTACGAGCCGGCACAGATGCCAGCAGCCGTGATCCCACTGCCGACGCGCCAGCTGGCCATTCAGACAGCCGAGTGCGCTGGCAACTGCAACCGACTCCATCCTGAAGGTAGCGCTCGTCTGCGTCGGCACAAACACCACCAGGCACCGCCAGGACGCCTTTGGGCAAGCAGCTGCTCGCGCGGGCGCGATCGAGAGATGTGCGATGGCCAGCGCTGTTCTGGTTTTGCAGCCGTGCAGCCATCGTTCCATGATCCAGTCTAGGCGGCTGGGAGTAGCAACCGAAGACGCTGGTGGCAAAACCGCGGCCTGCCAGCTTTGAGTCGCTCATGTCTGTGATCGCGGGTACTGTGGCGGCTGTTCAACGCTGGGACTTTGATTACGTCAAGCTCGTCACGTGCGCGGAACTCTAACATTTGGCAATGCACTACCGAAGTTGTGTATCCACTGCATGAGCCCCACGAGTCATCGGGAAGCCTTGGCAAGGCGATTAGTGTTTGGTGCTTAATTCTCCTAGCACTGTAGTGTGTTTATTGTTTTGCGGTTTTTATTGTTGTCGTTGCGTGCTTCGCACAATTAATTTAGACGGTGTAGCTATATACTGTCTGATTTGATAAAAGTTCAATTTGTAGTGAAAACTTTGTGTATGGGTTTATTTCTTTCTTTTCCCACCTCGTCTTTTAATCTTTAGCTGCAGTTGCTATGGCGTGCGGTGACCTTGTGGTAGATCATCTGCCTCGCTTTCGGGAAAGGCTGGGTCTGATCGTCGTCGTCGTCGTTAGCGCAGTCTACCCACCGGTTTTCTAATGAGTACAAGATTTCTCCCGGCCTGACGCTCGGCTTTTCTGGAGGTAAATGCTTCAGAAAAAGGCCTTGACCGTGGCCGTTGCCTTCAGCTGCAGCTGTCGCTTCGACTGTCGGAGGTGGTAATTTGGACTCTTATTCTCCGCTCTCCAGGGCGGATAGCTATGCAAAGGAGCGTGCGCCTTCCACGCTTACTGAGACCAGTATTACGTCTGCACTGAAGCTTGGTGGCCTGGCGACTCTTCCGCATCCCTCTACGGACTCGCGACATGGAGCTATACACGATGTAATGACAGGGATGATGTGTGGAGTTCTCCACTCCAGAAAGCTACCTGTAGACCATGTAGTAATTCCTGAGGTTTTTGTCATCAGGATGGCAGCTGCGTCGCGACCATGGGCGTCCGGAGGGGGGGGGGGGGGCAAGGGGGGGCGGCTGCACCCCCCTGGAAAATCACTCATTTTAACCGTGAGTGATGGCCGCACACCAGGGGCGGCGGTGCGCTCAGCAAAAAGAGTAAAAGCGGCCCCGCTTCCAGCTTTGGGTCACATCTGCGAAGTGCCGCGTCCGGGGACGCGTCGTTGCAGACATACAGCGGCACCGGCGAGCATGTGTTTCGAGGCGTCTTGAGATGGGTGCCTGTTTCTTTGATCTCTAGAGAGATAGCCACACGGAGGCAGACAGTGCACAATCCGGCCACCGATGAATTCTTCAGGAGGGAGGGACAAATCAGCCGTGTCCACCCCCGCTTTGTCGGGCTGCTCAAGGGCAAGCAGGCGATGAGTTGGCGCCGCCGCCGCTCGCTGTCTCCTCCGATCCACGGGAGAGCGCAGTTCGGTAGAAGCGCCGCTTTCAGAATCTTCGGCAAAGGGGATTAGCAGTTGCTTTTGTTCACGGCGACGCAGTCTCCAGAGGCGCCCCCACACCAGCGTTCCTTGCATCTTCTCCGGAAGCCAGCGCCTTTGGTCAAGGCAGCCCGATGGCGCCTGCCTGGCTCGCCTGGCTCGCCTGTCACCTCTGGCTGGGCCTCAAATCCCAACAGCGCCCATCTACTGTGCGATGTCAGTGCATGGTAAAGAGACCCAGGTGGTCGACATTATCCGGAACTCTGTACTACTCCGTCCCTCATAGCCTGAGTCGTTTTGGGGCTCTGAACCCCATAAAAACACACAAAACAAATTTTCCGACCGGAGTGGCGAGTGTCCCTTCCCCTCGGAAGTCGCGAGGCGTTCCTTTCACCCCCAAAGTGCTATTAGGAACGACGACAACAAGTCTCGCCGGGTGGCCGCCAGCACGCCTGTTTCTACTGTGTATGGCTGCTAGCGACTTGAGGGTGATTGCTTTCGGGCCTGCCGCCATGGACCACAAGCACCGAGAGGACCCAGGTGCCAGCTGACTTCAATTACGGAGTTTGCCCGGTTGGAGTGCAGGAACAAAACCAGACCCCCTTCACAAAGTGCCTGCACGTGTAGAACGCCGCCGCCGCCTCGGGGAGACGAACGTTATCTTCCCCATTTGCCGTGACCGTGCCAGGGAACAAAGGGCCTCGTCTCCGGTTGCTCTTTGGCGTGCCCAAGCACCGCGACATGCTGGCGGGCCTCATCTCCGACCCAAGCACGAGGAACCACTTTCGGCGTTTTCGTGACCTCGCGTCTGGCCTCGAGCGGCGGGTGGCATTTGATGATCAACAGATGTCGGTGACCCGCAGAAACCTTCGGCTGGCCGGAGGCCATCACCTACCGCCGTCAACGCTACCTCGACGACAACCTTCTTTCCCTCAGACTCCACATGTGAAGGGGGCGTGACCATGAGTGCAGTGTCGTGTGTGTGCGCACAGGTGAAAGCTCTAGGCCCCTCCCACTCCGGCAAAGGCGTCCTCAACCTGGGGACTTTAGGGAACAAGAAGGATATAAAACTCGACAACGGATGCGGCAGAATCGTCTCACTTCTAACCACCAATGTAAAATGTAAATAAACCTATTCTCCTTTCGCCATCTACCTCTTCGCTCAGCGGCACTCCTGTCCTGAACCCTCAACTCCAACAGTGCGTATTCGGGGATACTGCGGCAAGTAGGCCCTTGCATGTGTGCGCGCCTCTGTGTTTGTGCTTCGGTATTTTTAGTGGCCGGTTGTCAACGAAGCTGAGAACAATCAAGACAGCGGACGAGAAAACGACGAGCGGCGAGTAGTGTGTGTGCAAATACTCGACTGTGCGGTTGCGCGAGCAAGATGGAGCGAGGTGTATGAAGCTGCGAGCGTGCATTTATCTTGTAAATAAGTTTTCGTTGTATATATAGTCATTTTTTGTTTTCAACGTACGCATTCAACCGTTTTTTCAATCAATGTGTATATATTTTTAACACTACCAACCCCGAAGATTTCCATAGCCAGCTTTGTCTCGCGCGGTTCCGAATGATGGACATTCGGCGCTTCTTCAAGCGTCAGCGGTTGTCTGACGAAGCGTTATCCAAATGCGCCCCTGCAGATTCTGGTGTGATATGTGACAACGGTGTAGCATTTGAACAGAGTGATGCAAGCTTTTATCACCGGACAGTAGCTGATGTCGTCGACTCCATGGAAGGGACTCTGTCAACAGTGAGTTCAGGTAATGCAGCAGGCCGAGATGATTCCATTTCTCCTTTCTTGGGATTTAAGTCCGGATTTGACCAGAGCGATGCAACCTTTCATCACCGGACAGTAGCCGACGTCGTCGTCTCCATGGAAGGAACTTCACCAGCGAGCTCCGGTCACGCAGTAAGCCGAGACGATTCCCTTTCTCCTTGCTTGGGATCGAAGTCCGGAGACAACATCAAGAAAACAAATAACTTGCCTCAAGAATATGACTTAGGAGAATTTCTAGGCAAAGCTAAACTCACTGGCATACCGGACTTTTTGAAGCTACGTCTTCTTACTAAGCCATGGTCACCAAATGTTACATACGATTTTAAGAAGGATGTAACACCTGGAAAGAGGCCTTTTCGACATCAATGGCTGGGAGATTACGCCCCCTGGCTTGCGTACTCAGCGACAGCGAAAGGCGCTATTTGTCGTTTTTGCGTCATTTTTCCTCCACGTGTTCACCGGGGTACTCAAGGAAGTTTTATCGTGCGCGCTTTCAGTAACTACAGAAAAATGCACGAGGCGTGCAGGGATCACGTAAAATCCCAATGGCACCAGGAGGCAATGACGGCCTCACAGAACTTTATGGATGTGATGAAAGGCAAGCAGCTACCCGTTGTAGAGCAGCTGAACAGAGCACTCCACGCGCAAGTTGAAAGGAACCGTGAGAAACTATTTCCAGTAGTTTCCACCATTGTCTTTTGCGCGACGCATGACTTGCCAATTCGCGGCAAGCAGTCCGATAGTGGAGTCTTCAATGATCTGCTTGACTTTCGTGTAGAAGCTGGAGATACTCTACTTCAGGAGCACTTCGCTTCTTCTGCTGGCAATGCCAAGTACACTTCTGTCCGCGTCCAGAACGAGATCATCACAATCTGTGGCGACATCCTGAAAGAGCAGATAGTTACCGAAGCTAACAAAGCGTTTGCTTTTTCCGTTCTTGCTGACGAAACTGCAGATATTTCAGGAAAAGAGCAGATGTCTATAGGCGTTCGCTTTATTGACAAGGCGGGAGCCGAAGTGTGCGTTCGAGAGCAGTTTTTGGGATTTGTAGAGCTGGAGCAATTAAACTCCGCTTGCATCGCCGCGGCAATCTTGAAGTTTTTGACGAATGTCGGGCTGATTCTTTCGAACCTCGTTGGACAGGGGTACGATGGATGCTCTACAATGGCTGGAAAAGAAGCTGCAGTGAACAAAATTATACAAAAACAGTTCCCGAAGGCACTATTTTTCCACTGTGCAAGTCACAAACTAAATCTCGTCATCAACGATCTGAACGACGTCTCTGAAATTCGAAACACAATTGGCATAATCAAACAAACCATAAACTTCTTCCGCGAGAGCGTACTCCGGAGAAAATTGGTGCCGAACATTCCGATGCTGTGTGAGACAAGATGGTCTGCAAAATATAAGTCTATTAGGATCTTCTCTCAGCATTACGTGGCCATAGTCGAAGCACTCGAGGAGCTCGCGTCCACGGAATCATGCTCGAACGCTGCAACTAGACAACGAGCTCACATCCTCTACTGCGCAACAACAAGCTCATCTTTCATCGTCTGCTTGCATATTGTAGCGAAGTACAGCGCTCGGCTCGAACCAGTTACGAACATTCTGCAAGGTGTATCCATGGACTTCCATTCTGTGCATGACCACATCACTGAGCTGCAACGTATTTTTCGCGGCCACCGGACGAACGCTGTAGAGGAGTTCTCTAACATCATGAATGCAGCAAGGGAGGCAGCCAATCACTTAAATGTGGTGATATCTGTGCCAAGACAAGTCTCTCGTCAGGCCCACCGAGACAACTACGGGATTCAGTCGCCGGAGGAATACTTGGACTCCCTCACTGCTTCTTTAGCTCGGCGCTTTTCTGAAAGCAATGAGAGGAGCTTCAAACTTCTCCAGCTGCATCCATCAAAAATGAAGCACTTGAGCCGTGTTGAGTTCGCTGTTCTCGCCGAAGAACTCCAGTGCTTTTACGGCATCGACAACTTCAAGGAAGAGGCCATCTCTTGGTACGAGATGTGGTGCAACAAAACTGGGGACCCATCAGAAATAACTTACTGCGAGCTTCTACATCAGGCCAAGACATTCTTCCCTGGTGTTGCAAAAGCCATTGAGGTGGCTTTGGCTTTGCCAGTTACTACCTGTACGGTCGAACGCTCCTTCAGTACAATGAGGAGAGTGAAAACGTGGCTACGCTCAACGATGACAAACGACAGACTGGACGGCCTTTGTATGATGAGTGTGCACCGAGAGCGTGTAATGAAGCACAGGAATGAATTTATCACCCGTGTCATCACGCAATTCGCCCAGAAAAATCCGAGGCGTCTACAGTTGCTGTTTACTGACTGACTGTCGTTGCGTGTTTGTGAACATATTGTGCTGTGTGCTGGTCATCAATCCGGGTGTGTCGAGAACCCGTATGCAGCAAGACTGAGCACTCTTCTCCACGAAGTGATAGTATCTTTTTGCATTTTTATTAATTTTAATTGTTTCTTCGTTGATAAACTCCAATGTATCTCTCCTAGCCACGCTTTAATTTGCTGTTTGTAATTTTTCTTTCATGTGTGTATTTTACTTATTTATTTTATTTATTTATAAATAAATAAATTTACTCCGCAAATAGTGCCTTTTTGCTACGAACATAACCCCCCCCCCCTTCCGGCGCCAACAGCCAATGGGGCCCCCCCCTGCAAAAAATTCTGCGGACGCCCTTGGTCGCGACTGGCTGCAAGTTGCACAAGCAGATCTTGGAAACTCCAGCCATTATCGCCAGCCTTCAGAGAAGATCGATTGAAACAGGTGACTTAAATATACGAACCTGTGCAGGCGTAAATACAAATCTCATAAACAGACGGCGAAGTCGGAAACTTCATCACAGGCAACTGCCGCGTGGTAGAAAAAAAGAGCGAGGACCCGGCCCTGAAGGCAGCACTCTCAGAAGTTACAGACCAAGGAACTCGCACTGGTTGATCTCCTGTGTCTGGAGCGCGTGGCGTTCATGCCATCAGAATGTTGCATGATAGCGCACAGCTCGATGCTTGTGCACTCAAACAGTTTCGGCATTGTATTCGATTCGTGTTAAGTGCTACATCCGACGAAAAGAGCACAGTGAGATCTGAAGTGCTTGGACGGCATGAATCGCGCACCGTCTATTATAATGTCGTTCGTCCCAATCTCCCAGTGCGTACCTTGTTCCCTCCAAGGAGCGTGATATTCTCATCATGTCCCAACAAGGGGTCGGCCGTATTCTTCTTCTTTTCCACGGCCGGAAAGAAAAAAGTATTTCCCAGCAGGCATGGCTGCGGCGCCGCTTCTCTTTACGGAGGCGAAGCAGACGACGCGTGGGACATGTAGAAAAGCACGACTGCAGCGTCGTTAGTTCCAGCGACGTCCACAATAGGGAAGCCCCTGATTGGCGATCCTGAAACTGTCTAAACGTCGGTTCTCGCTCGACAAACCAAGCTTGCTGCGGAAATGGCTCCATGTAGTGGGGCAAACGGACTTCAGGCCCAGCAGGCAAAAGGCAACGCGCTCAGCTCACTTCGCATCAAGCACCATCGGACGCTTCGCATCTTAAATGAACAACCTGCGCACCAAATAACGACACTACCACAAAGAGGGCGCGCGCACACACACACAAACACACACACACACACACACACACACAATGAATTCGAAACTGAACAACCCAAAAATTTAATCCATAAGACTATCAACAGGCCAGCAGATTTACGTTCGAAGCCCTGTTTTCCCGGCGTGCCCACGGTAGGTGTCTAATCGAATTGTGCAGGCTTTTTCTCTGCTAAGAGATTCTGCTCTTACGATAACGATTTCCTAAACTAAAAACACTTCTCCAAGCGACTGCAGGTACCCTCTACGACAGAAGAACACGGTATTTAATTCATTAAATCACTAATATCAAACAACTCTGTACTCATTCGAATATTCGATTGGCAACATTGAAAAATGTTAGGTGTTTTTAAAAGCGATATTTGCAGTTTTAGCGAGTTGTAAAACAGTAAAAAAATAAAAAATAACGTGAATATTGTGAAATATTTTTAAATTCTTTAATACCTAGCGCGTCCATGCTGGGTGAAGTGCAGCGCCGCCAGCACTCTCGGGTAGTAATTAAGAAAGCCTACGGAAACCTTTGCACGAGGGCACCTAATGCGCCATCCAGCACTCAATTAAAAATAAGTGGTTGTGCCTTATTAAATAAAGAGGAAGAAGTCCCTTATATCTACCTACAACCTGCGATTGTCATCATGGCGATGACGACGTAAATTAGCGCCAGCCCACAGGTAGCGTTCCTCACCTAGCGGCGAAAGGCATAAACTACGACACGCGTGCTGGAGCAGTGCCATCTGTGCAAGGCTTTACTCATGCTTTACTTCATTTAGGTCCAATACATAGAGTTTCTTACTACTACCTAGAGGGAAAGCTGGCGGCGCTGCACTTCAGCCAACATGGACCCTCAAAGCATCATGGGGCGGTGAGCTACTTGTTGCGGCACAGTCGTAGTTTTTCGGGAACACAGAGTGGCAGTACTAAGGCGTTTCATTTCGAAAACGTAGTTCGTGTGTGCGCAGACGACTTTCGCGCGAACGCAGTGTGCAAAAGCCATAGTAGTGAAGACGCGACGACACACGACACCAATAAAAGGTATTACTCTTCCGAAATGCCATTAAAAAACCTCTTAAAGTATCTAAACAACATTTTTTTGAAAACATATTTACTTTTAAAAGTGCGCCTGTTAATTACGAAATATTAGTTTTTTTAGTGTTCATCACTCGGCCAATAGGAAAGCTAGTCATGTCTTATTTTAGGCAAACTTTGCACTTAAATGCTTTTCTGCTCGTTTGTTGCAATCATTAGACAAGATAATGAATGTTAGGACGTTTGTAGCTATCACACAGCTTTATTTTTTTATTATTTTTTGGCCAAAAGTTGCAGTTCCGCAACAAGTAGCTCACCGCCCCATGATGCTTTGAGCGCCCATGGTGGCTGAGGTGGTCACGTGGGGTCTCCATGCAAACTCCCATAGACGGCTTGCCAGCTTTCCCTCTAGGTAATAGTAAGAAACTCTATGGGTCCAATATCAAGCCATTTGTGCGCTGCCATTTCAACATGTTCCCATAGTCTCCGCAGCAGCATCGACATCATTACGAGCTGACGTGGCCATTCGTCGAGAATCCATAGAGAAAGATATCCGGTAATAGCTCCGTTCTACATGCAACGAATTGGTCGAGATCGGTGCTGTCGACGTGCGCGGTTTCGCGGACGTTTTCGTAAGCATTGAGGATTAGATCCCGCGCTTCCTGCTTCTGCGCAGTGTCCTGCAGGCCATGTACGCCAAGCCCACGTCCGTTCAGGCTGACGCCGTCAAGACTGTAATGGCCAGCAGGGCCTTCGTGGCTCGTGTCCAGGCGGAGTCGAGCACGACACTCGCATTGACACCGCTCAGCGACAGCGCCTCGCCACACCCTTCGTACGAGCCGGCACAGATGCCAGCAGCCGTTCTCCCACTGCCGACGCGCCAGCTGGCCATCCAGACAGCCGAGTGCGCTGGCAACTGCAACCGACTCCATCCTGAAGGTAGCGCTCGTCTGCGGCGGCACAAACACCACCAGGCACCGCCAGAACGCCTTTGGCCAAGCAGCTGCTCGCGCGGGCGCGATCGAGAGATGTGCGATGGCCAGCGCTGTTCTGGTTTTGCAGCCGTGCAGCCATCGTTCCATGATCCAGTCTAGGCGGCTGGGAGTAGCAACCGAAGACGCTGGTGGCAAAACCGCGGCCTGCCAGCTTTGAGTCGCTCATGTCTGTGATCGCGGATACTGTGGCGGCTGTTCAACGCTGGGACTTTGATTACGTCAAGCTCGTCACGTGCGCGGAACTCTAACATTTGGCAATGCACTACCGAAGTTGTGTATCCACTGCATGTGCCCCACGAGTCTTCGGGTAGCCTTGGCAAGGCGATTAGTGTTTGGTGTTTAATTCTCCTAGCACTGTAGTGTGTTTATTGTTTTGCGGTTTTTATTGTTGTCGTTGCGTGCTTCGCACAATTATTTTAGACGTTGTAGCTATATACTGTCTGATTTGATAAAAGTTCAATTTGTAGTGAAAACTTTGTGTATGGGTTTATTTCTTTCTTTTCCCACCTCGTCTTTTAATCTTTAGCTGCAGTTGCTATGGCGTGCTGTGACCTTGTGGTAGATCATCTGCCTCGCTTTCAGGAAAGGCTGGGTCTGATCGTCGTCGTCGTCGTTAGCGCAGTCTACCCACCGGTTTTCTAATGAGTACAAGATTTCTCCCGGCCTGACGCTCGGCTTTTCTGGAGGTAAATGCTTCAGAAAAAGGCCTTGACCGTGGCCGTTGCCTTCAGCTGCAGCTGTCGCTTCGACTGTCGGAGGTGGTAATTTGGACTCTTATTCTCCGCTCTCCAGGGCGGATAGCTATGCAAAGGAGCGTGCGCCTTCCACGCTTACTGAGACCAGTATTACGTCTGCACTGAAGCTTGGTGGCCTGGCTACTCTTACGCATCCCTCTACGGACTCGCGACATGGAGCTATACACGATGTAATGACAGGGATGATGTGTGGAGTTCTCCACTCCAGAAAGCTACCTGTAGACCATGTAGTAATTCCTGAGGTTTTTGTCAACAGGATGGCAGCTGCGTCGCGACTGGCTGCAAGTTGCACAAGCAGATCTTGGAAACTCCAGCCATTATCGCCAGCCTTCAGAGAAGATCGATTGAAACAGGTGACTTAAATATACGAACCTGTGCAGGCGTAAATACAAATCTCATAAACAGACGGCGAAGTCGGAAACTGTTTATCACAGGCAACTGCCGCGTGGTAGAAAAAAGAGCGAGGACCCGGCGCTGAAGGCAGCACACTCAGAAGTTACAGAACAAGGAACTCGCACTGGTTGATCTCCTGTGTCTGGAGCGCGTGGCGTTCATGCCATCAGAATGTTGCATGATAGCGCACAGCTCGATGCTTGTGCACTCAAACAGTTTCGGCATTGTATTCGATTCGTGTTAAGTGCTACATCCGACGAAAAGAGCACAGTGAGATCTGAAGTGCTTGGACGGCATGAATCGCGCACCGTCTATAATAATATCGTTCGTCCCAATCTCCCAGTGCGTACCTTGTTCCCTCCAAGGAGCGTGATATTCTCATCATGTCCCAACAAGGGGTCGGCCGTATTCTTCTTCTTTTCCACGGCCGGAAAGAAAAAAGTATTTCCCAGCAGGCATGGCTGCGGCGCCGCTTCTCTTTACGGAGGCGAAGCAGACGACGCGTGGGACATGTAGAAAAGCACGACTGCAGCGCCGTTAGTTCCAGCGACGTCCACAATAGGGAAGCCCCTGATTGGCGATCCTGAAACTGTCTAAACGTCGGTTCTCGCTCGACAAACCAAGCTTGCTGCGGAAATGGCTCCATGTAGTGGGGCAAACGGACTTCAGGCCCAGCACGCAAAAGGCAACGCGCTCAGCTCACTTCGAATCAAGCACCATCGGACGCTTCGCATCTTAAATGAACAACCTGCGCACCAAATAACGACACCACCACAAAGAGGGCACACACACACACACACACACACACACACACACACGCACACACAATGAATTCGAAACTGAACAACCCAAAAATTTAATCCATAAGACTATCAACAGGACAGCAGATTTACGTTCGAAGCCCTGTTTTCCCGGCGTGCCCACGGTAGGTGTCTAATCGAATTGTGCAGGCTTTTTCTCTGCTAAGAGATTCTGCTCTTACGATAACGATTTCCTAAACTAAAAACACTTCTCCAAGCGAGTGCAGGTACCCCCTACGACAGAAGAAAACGGTATTTAATTCATTAAATCACTAATATCAAACAACTCTGTACTCATTCGAATATTCGATTGGCAACATTGAAAAATGTTAGGTGTTTTTAAAAGCGATATTTGCAGTTTTAGCGAGTTGTAAAACAGTAAAAAAATAAAAAATAACGTGAATATTGTGAAATATTTTTAAATTCTTTAATACCTAGCGCGTCCATGCTTGGTGAAGTGCAGCGCCGCCAGTACTCTCCGGTAGTAATTAAGAAAGCCTACGGAAACCTTTGCACGAGGGCACCTATTGCGCCATCCAGCACTCAATTAAAAATAAGTGGTTGTGCCTTATTAAATAAAGAGGAAGAAGTCCCTTATATCTACCTACAACCTGCAATTGTCATCATGGCGATGACGACGTAAATTAGCGCCAGCCCACAGGTAGCGTTCCTCACCTAGCGGCGAAAGGCATAAACTACGACACGCGTGCTGGAGCAGTGCCATCTGTGCAAGGCTTTACTCATGCTTTACTTCATTTAGGTCCAATATCAAGCCATTTGTGCGCTGCCATTTCAACATGTTCCCATAGTCTCCGCAGCAGCATCGACATCATTACGAGCTGATGTGGCCATTCGTCGAGAATCCATAGAGAAAGATATCCGGTAATAGCTCCGTTCTACATGCAACGAGTTGGTCGAGATCGGTGCTGTCGACGTGCGCGGTTTCGCGGACATTTTCGTAAGCATTGAGGATTAGATCCCGCGCTTCCTGCTTCTGCGCAGTGTCCTGCAGGCCATGTACGCCAAGCCCACGTCCGTTCAGGCTGACGCCGTCAAGACTGTAATGGCCAGCAGGGCCTTCGTGGCTCGTGTCCAGGCGGAGTCGAGCACGACACTCGCATTGACACCGCTCAGCGACAGCGCCTCACCGCACCCTTCGTACGAGCCGGCACAGATGCCAGCAGCCGTGATCCCACTGCCGACGCGCCAGCTGGCCATCCAGACAGCCGAGTGCGCTGGCAACTGCAACCGACTCCATCCTGAAGGTAGCGCTCGTCTGCGGCGGCACAAACACCACCAGGCACCGCCAGGACGCCTTTGGCCAAGCAGCTGCTCGCGCGGGCGCGATCGAGAGATGTGCGATGGCCAGCGCTGTTCTGGTTTTGCAGCCGTGCAGCCATCGTTCCATGATACAGTCTAGGCGGCTGGGAGTAGCAACCGAAGACGCTGGTGGCAAAACCGCGGCCTGCCAGCTTTGAGTCGCTCATGTCTGTGATCGCGGGTACTGTGGCGGCTGTTCAACGCTGGGACTTTGATTACGTCAAGCTCGTCACGTGCGCGGAACTCTAACATTTGGAAATGCACTACCGAAGTTGTGTATCCACTGCATGTACCCCACGAGTCTTCGGGAAGCCTTGGCAAGGCGATTAGTGTTTGGTGCTTAATTCTCCTAGCACTGTAGTGTGTGTATTGTTTTGTGGTTTTTATTGTTGTCGTTGCGTGATTCGCACAATTATTTTAGACGTTGTAGCTATATACTGTCTGATTTGATAAAAGTTCAATTTGTAGTGAAAACTTTGTGTATGGGTTTATTTCTTTCTTTTCCCACCTCGTCTTTTAATCTTTAGCTGCAGTTGCTATGGCGTGCGGTGACCTTGTGGTAGATCATCTGCCTCGCTTTCGGGAAAGGCTGGGTCTGATCGCCGTTTGTCGTCGTTAGCGCAGTCTACCCACCGGTTTTCTAATGAGTACAAGATTTCTCCCGGCCTGACGCTCGGCTTTTCTGGAGTTAAATGCTTCAGAAAAAGGCCTTGACCGTGGCCGTTGCCTTCAGCTGCAGCTGTCGCTTCGACTGTCGGAGGTGGTAATTTGGACTCTTAGTCTCCGCTCTCCAGGGCGGATAGCTATGCAAAGGAGCGTGCGCCTTCCACGCTTACTGAGACCAGTATTACGTCTGCACTGAAGCTTGGTGGCCTGGCGACTCTTACGCATCCCTCTACGGACTCGCGACATGGAGCTATACACGATGTAATGACAGGGATGATGTGTGGAGTTCTCCGCTCCAGAAAGCTACCTGTAGACCATGTAGTAATTCCTGAGGTCTTTGTCAACAGGATGGCAGCTGGGTCGCGACTGGCTGCAAGTTGCACAAGCAGATCTTGGAAACTCCAGCCATTATCGCCAGCCTTCAGAGAAGATCGATTGAAACAGGTGACTTAAATATACGAACCTGTGCAGGCGTAAATACAAATCTCATAAACAGACGGCGAAGTCGGTCGGAAACTTCATCACAGGCAACTGCCGCGTGGTAGAAAAAAGAGCGAGGACCCGGCGCTGAAGGCAGCACACTCAGAAGTTACAGACCAAGGAACTCGCACTGGTTGATCTCCTGTGTCTGGAGCGCGTGGAGTTCATGCCATCAGAATGTTGCATGATAGCGCACAGCTCGATGCTTGTGCACTCAAGCAGTTTCGGCATTGTATTCGATTCGTGTTAAGTGCTACATCCGACGAAAAGAGCACAGTGAGATCTGAAGTGCTTGGACGGCATGAATCGCGCACCGTCTATTATAATGTCGTTCGTCCCAATCTCCCAGTGCGTACCTTGTTCCCTCCAAGGAGCGTGATATTCTCATCATGTCCCAACAAGGGGTCGGCCGTATTCTTCTTCTTTTCCACGGCCGGAAAGAAAAAAGTATTTCCCAGCAGGCATGGCTGCGGCGCCGCTTCTCTTTACGGAGGCGAAGCAGACGACGCGTGGGACATGTAGAAAAGCACGACTGCAGCGCCGTTAGTTCCAGCGACGTCCACAATAGGGAAGCCCCTGATTGGCGATCCTGAAACTGTCTAAACGTCGGTTCTCGCTCGACAAACCAAGCTTGCTGCGGAAATGGCTCCATCTAGTGGGGCAAACGGACTTCAGGCCCAGCAGGCAAAAGGCAACGCGCTCAGCTCACTTGGAATCAAGCACCATCGGACGCCTCGCATCTTAAATGAACAACCTGCGCACCAAATAACGACACCACCACAAAGAGGGCGCGCACACACACACACACACACACACACACACACACAATGAATTCGAAACTGAACAACCCAAAAATTTAATCCATAAGACTATCAACAGGCCAGCAGATTTACGTTCGAAGCCCTGTTTTCCCGGCGTGCCCTCGGTAGGTGTCTAATCGAATTGTGCAGGCTTTTTCTCTGCTAAGAGATTCTGCTCTTACGATAACGATTTCCTAAACTAAAAACACTTCTCCAAGCGACTGCAGGTACCCCCTACGACAGAAGAAAACGGTATTTAATTCATTAAATCACTAATATCAAACAACTCTGTACTCATTCGAATATTCGATTGGCAACATTGAAAAATGTTAGGTGTTTTTAAAAGCGATATTTGCAGTTTTAGCGAGTTGTAAAACCGTAAAAAAATAAAAAATAACGTGAATATTGTGAAATATTTTTAAATTCTTTAATACCTACCGCGTCCATGCTGGGTGAAGTGCTGCGCCGCCAGCACTCTCGGGTAGTAATTAGGAAAGCCTACGGAAACCTTTGCACGAGGGCACCTAATGCGCCATCCAGCACTCAATTAAAAATAAGTGGTTGTGCCTTATTAAATAAAGAGGAAGAAGTCCCTTATATCTACCTACAACCTGCGATTGTCATCATGGCGATGACGATGTAAATTAGCGCCAGCCCACAGGTAGCGTTCTTCACCTAGCGGCGAAAGGCATAAACTACGACACGCGTGCTGGAGCAGTGCCATCTGTGCAACGCTTTACTCATGCTTTACTTCATTTAGGTCCAATATCAAGCCATTCGTGCGCTGCCATTTCAACATGTTCCCATAGTCTCCGCAGCAGCATCGACATCATTACGAGCTGACGTGGCCATTCGTCGAGAATCCATAGAGAAACATATCCGGTAATAGCTCCGTTCTACATGCAACGAGTTGGTCGAGATCGGTGCTGTCGACGTGCGCGGTTTCGCGGACGTTTTCGTAAGCATTGAGGATTAGATCCCGCGCTTCCTGCTTCTGCGCAGTGTCCTGCAGGCCATGTACGCCAAGCCCACGTCCGTTCAGGCTGACGCCGTCAAGACTGTAATGGCCAGCAGGGCCTTCGTGGCTCGTGTCCAGGCGGAGTCGAGCACGACACTCGCATTGACACCGCTCAGCGACAGCGCCTCACCACACCCTTCGTACGAGCCGGCACAGATGCCAGCAGCCGTTCTCCCACTGCCGACGCGCCAGCTGGCCATCCATACAGCCGAGTGCGCTGGCAACTGCAACCGACTCCATCCTGAAGGTAGCGCTCGTCTGCGGCGGCACAAACACCACCAGGCACCGCCAGGACGCCTTTGGCCAAGCAGCTGCTCGCGCGGGCGCGATCGAGAGATGTGCGATGGCCAGCGCTGTTCTGGTTTTGCAGCCGTGCAGCCATCGTTCCATGATCCAGTCTATTCGGCTGGGAGTAGCAACCGAAGACGCTGGTGGCAAAACCGCGGCCTGCCAGCTTTGAGTCGCTCATGTCTGTGATCGCGGGTACTGTGGCGGCTGTTCAACGCTGGGACTTTGATTACGTCAAGCTCGTCACGTGCGCGGAACTCTAACATTTGGCAATGCACTACCGAAGTTGTGTATCCACTGCATGTGCCCCACGAGTCTTCGGGAAGCCTTGGCAAGGCGATTAGTGTTTGGTGCTTAATTCTCCTAGCACTGTAGTGTGTTTATTGTTTTGCGGTTTTTATTGTTGCCGTTGCATGCTTCGCACAATTATTTTAGACCTTGTAGCTATATACTGTCTGATTTGATAAAAGTTCAATTTGTAGTAAAAACTTTGTGTATGGGTTTATTTCTTTCTTTTCCCACCTCGCCTTTTAATCTTTAGCTGCAGTTGCTATGGCGTGCGGTGACCTTGTGGTAGATCATCTGCCTCGCTTTCGGGGAAGGCTGGGTCTGATCGTCGTCGTCGTCGTTAGCGCAGTCTACCCACCGGTTTTCTAATGAGTACAAGATTTCTCCCGGCCTGACGCTCGGCTTTTCTGGAGTTAAATGCTTCAGAAAAAGGCCTTGACCGTGGCCGTTGCCTTCAGCTGCAGCTGTCGCTTCGACTGTCGGAGGAGGTAATTTGGACTCTTATTCTCCGCTCTCCAGGGCGGATAGCTATGCAAAGGAGCGTGCGCCTTCCACGCTTACTGAGACCAGTATTACGTCTGCACTGAAGCTTGGTGGCCTGGCGACTCTTACGCATCCCTCTACGGACTCGCGACATGGAGCTATACACGATGTAATGACAGGGATGATGTGTGGAGTTCTCCGCTCCAGAAAGCTACCTGTAGACCATGTAGTAATTCCTGAGGTTTTTGTCAACAGGATGGCAGCTGCGTCGCGACTGGCTGCAAGTTGCACAAGCAGATTTTGGAAACTCCAGCCATTATCGCCAGCCTTCAGAGAAGATCGATTGAAACAGGTGACTTAAATATACGAACCTGTGCAGGCGTAAATACAAATCTCATAAACAGACGGCGAAGTCGGAAACTGTTTATCACAGGCAACTGCCGCGTGGTAGAAAAAAGAGCGAGGACCCGGCGCTGAAGGCAGCACACTCAGAAGTTACAGACCAAGGAACTCGCACTGGTTGATCTCCTGTGTCTGGAGCGCGTGGCGTTCATGCCATGAGAATGTTGCATGATAGCGCACAGCTCGATGCTTGTGCACTCAAACAGTTTCGGCATTGTATTCGATTCGTGTTAAGTGCTACATCCGACGAAAAGAGCACAGTGTGATCTGCAGTTCTTGGACGGCATGAATCGCGTACCGTCTATTATAATGTCGTTCGTCCCAATCTCCCAGTGCGTACCTTGTTCCCTCGAAGGAGCGTGATATTCTCATCATGTCCCAACAAGGGGTCGGCCGTATTCTTCTTCTTTTCCACGGCCGGAAAGAAAAAAGTATTTCCCAGCAGGCATGGCTGCAGCGCCGCTTGTCTTTACGGAGGCGTAGCAGACGACGCGTGGGACATGTAGAAAAGCACGACTGCAGCGCCGTTAGTTCCAGCGACGTCCACAATAGGGAAGCCCCTGATTGGCGATCCTGAAACTGTCTAAACGTCGGTTCTCGCTCGACAAACCAAGCTTGCTGCGGAAATGGCTCCATGTAGTGGGGCAAACGGAATTCAGGCCCAGCAGGCAAAAGGCAACGCGCTCAGCTCACTTCGAATCAAGCACCATCGGACGCTTCGCATCTTAAATGAACAACCTGCGCACCAAATAACGACACCACCATAATGAGGGCGCGCGCACACACACACACACACACACACAATGAATTCGAAACTGAACAACCCAAAAATTTAATCCATAAGACTATCAACAGGCCAGCAGATTTACAATCGAAGCCCTGTTTTCCCGGCGTGCCCACGTTAGGTGTCTAATCGAATTGTGCAGGCTTTTTCTCTGCTAAGAGATTCTGCTCTTACGATAACGATTTCCTAAACTAAAAACACTTCTCCAAGCGACTGCAGGTACCCCCTACGACAGAAGAAAACGGTATTTAATTCATTAAATCACTAATATCAAACAACTCTGTACTCATTCGAATATTCGATTGGCAACATTGAAAAATGTTAGGTGTTTTTAAAAGCGATATTTGCAGTTTTAGCGAGTTGTAAAACAGTAAAAAAATAAAAAAATAACGTGACTATTGTGAAATATTTATAAATTCTTTAATACCTAGCGCGTCCATGCTGGGTGAAGTGCAGCGCCGCCAGCACTCTCGGGTAGTAATTAAGAAAGCCTACGGAAACCTTGCACGAGGGCACCTAATGCGCCATCCAGCACTCAATTAAAAATAAGTGGTTGTGCCTTATTAAATAAAGAGGAAGAAGTCCCTTATATCTAACTACAACCTGCGATTGTCATCATGGCGATGACGACGTAAATTAGCGCCAGCCCACAGGTAGCGTTCCTCACCTAGCGGCGAAAGGCATAAACTACGACACGCGTGCTGGAGCAGTGCCATCTGTGCAAGGCTTTACTCATGCTTTACTTCATTTAGGTCCAATATCAAGCCATTTGTGCGCTGCCATTTCAACATGTTCCCATAGTCTCCGCAGCAGCATCGACATCATTACGAGCTGACGTGGCCATTCGTCGAGAATCCATAGAGAAAGATATCCGGTAATAGCTCCGTTCTACATGGAACGAGTTGGTCGAGATCGGTGCTGTCGACGTGCGCTGGTTTCGCGGACGTTTTCGTAAGCATTGAGGATTAGATCCCGCGCTTCCTGCTTCTGCGCAGTGTCCTGCAGGCCATGTACGCCAAGCCCACGTCCGTTCAGGCTGACGCAGTCAAGACTGTAATGGCCAGCAGGGCCTTCGTGGCTCGTGTCCAGGCGGAGTCGAGCACGACACTCGCATTGACACCGCTCAGCGACAGCGCCTCACCAGACCCTTCGTACGAGCCGGCACAGATGCCAGCAGCCGTGATCCCACTGCCGACGCGCCAGCTGGCCATCCAGACAGCCGAGTGCGCTGGCAACTGTAACCGACTCCATCCTGAAGGTAGCGCTCGTCTGCGGCGGCACAAACACCACCAGGCACCGCCAGGACGCCTTTGGCCAAGCAGCTGCTCGCGCGGGCGCGATCGAGAGATGTGCGATGGCCAGCGCTGTTCTGGTTTTGCAGCCGTGCAGCCATCGTTCCATGATCCAGTCTAGGCGGCTGGGAGTAGCAACCGAAGACGCTGGTGGCAAAACCGCGGCCTGCCAGCTTTGAGTCGCTCATGTCTGTGATCGCGGGTACTGTGGCGGCTGTTCAACGCTGGGACTTTGATTACGTCAAGCTCGTCACGTGCGCGGAACTCTAACATTTGGCAATGCACTACCGAAGTTGTGTATCCACTGCATGTGCCCCACGAGTCTTCGGGAAGCCTTGGCAAGTCGATTAGTGTTTGGTGCTTAATTCTCCTAGCACTGTAGTGTGTTTATTGTTTTGCGGTTTTTATTGTTGCCGTTGCGTGCTTCGCACAATTATTTTAGACGTTGTAGCTATATACTGTCTGATTTGATAAAAGTTCAATTTGTAGTAAAAACTTTGTGTATGGGTTTATTTCTTTCTTTTCCCACCTCGTCTTTTAATCTTTAGCTGCAGTTGCTATGGCGTGCGGTGACCTTGTGGTAGATCATCTGCCTCGCTTTCGGGGAAGGCTGGGTCTGATCGTCGTCGTCGTCGTTAGCGCAGTCTACCCACCGGTTTTCTAATGAGTACAAGATTTCTCCCGGCCTGACGCTCGGCTTTTCTGGAGTTAAATGCTTCAGAAAAAGGCCTTGACCGTGGCCGTTGCCTTCAGCTGCAGCTGTCGCTTCGACTGTCGGAGGTGGTAATTTGGACTCTTATTCTCCGCACTCCAGGGCGGATAGCTATGCAAAGGAGCGTGCGCCTTCCACGCTTACTGAGACCAGTATTACGTCTGCACTGAAGCTTGGTGGCCTGGCGACTCTTACGCATCCCTCTACGGACTCGCGACATAGAGCTATACACGATGTAATGACAGGGATGATGTGTGGAGTTCTCCGCTCCAGAAAGCTACCTGTAGACCATGTAGTAATTCCTGAGGTTTTTGTCAACAGGATGGCAGCTGCGTCGCGACTGGCTGCAAGTTGCACAAGCAGATCTTGGAAACTCCAGCCATTATCGCCAGCCTTCAGAGAAGATCGATTGAAACAGGTGACTTAAATATACGAACCTGTGCAGGCGTAAATACAAATCTCATAAACAGACGGCGAAGTCGGAAACTTCATCACAGGCAACTGCCGCGTGGTAGAAAAAAGAGCGAGGACCCGGAACTGAAGGCAGCACTCTCAGAAGTTACAGACCAAGGAACTCGCACTGGTTGATCTCCTGTGTCTGGAGCGCGTGGCGTTTATGCCATCAGAATGTTGCATGATAGCGCACAGCTCGATGCTTGTGCACTCAAACAGTTTCGGCATTGTATTCGATTCGTGTTAAGTGCTACATCCGACGAAAAGAGCACAGTGTGATCTGCAGTTCTTGGACGGCATGAATCGCGTACCGTCTATTATAATGTCGTTCGTCCCAATCTCCCAGTGCGTACCTTGTTCCCTCGAAGGAGCGTGATATTCTCATCATATCCCAACAAGGGGTCGGCCGTATTCTTCTTCTTTTCCACGGCCGGAAAGAAAAAAGTATTTCCCAGCAGGCATGGCTGCGGCGCCGCTTCTCTTTACGGAGGCGAAGCAGACGACGCGTGGGACATGTAGAAAAGCACGACTGCAGCGCCGTTAGTTCCAGCGACGTCCACAATAGGGAAGCCCCTGATTGGCGATCCTGAAACTGTCTAAACGTCGGTTCTCGCTCGACAAACCAAGCTTGCTGCGGAAATGGCTCCATGTAGTGGGGCAAACGGACTTCAGGCCCAGCAGGCAAAAGGCAACGCGCTCAGCTCACTTCGAATCAAGCACCATCGGACTCCTCGCATCTTAAATGAACAACCTGCGCACCAAATAACGACACCACCACAAAGAGGGCGCGCGCGCACACGCACACACACACACACACACACACAATGAATTCGAAACTGAACAACCCAAAAATTTAATCCATAAGACTATCAACAGGCCAGCAGATTTACGTTCGAAGCCCTGTTTTCCCGGCGTGCCCACGGTAGGTTTCTAATCGAATTGTGCAGGCTTTTTCTCTGCTAAGAGATTCTGCTCTTACGATAACGATTTCCTAAACTAAAAACACTTTTCCAAGCGACTGCAGGTACCCCCTACGACAGAAGAAAACGGTATTTAATTCATTAAATCACTAATATCAAACAACTCTGTACTCATTCGAATATTCGATTGGCAACATTGAAAAATGTTAGGTGTTTTTAAAAGCGATATTTGCAGTTTTAGCGAGTTGTAAAACAGTAAAAAAATAAAAAATAACGTGAATATTGTGAAATATTTTTAAATTATTTAATACCTAGCGCGTCCATGCTGGGTGAAGTGCAGCGCCGCCAGCACTCTTGGGTAGTAATTAAGAAAGCCTACAGAAACCTTTGCACGAGGGCACCTAATGCGCCATCCAGCACTCAATTAAAAATAAGTGGTTGTGCCTTATTAAATAAAGAGGAAGAAGTCCCTTATATCTACCTACAACCTGCGATTGTCATCATGGCGATGACGACGTAAATTAGCGCCAGCCCACAGGTAGCGTTCTTCACCTAGCGGCGAAAGGCATAAACTACGGCACTCGTGCTGGAGCAGTGCCATCTGTGCAAGGCTTTACTCATGCTTTACTTCATTTAGGTCCAATATCAAGCCATTTGTGCGCTGCCATTTCAACATGTTCCCATAGTCTCCGCAGCAGCATCGACATCATTACGAGCTGACGTGGCCATTCGTCGAGAATCCATAGAGAAAGATATCCGGTAATAGCTCCGTTCTACATGCAACGAGTTGGTCGAGATCGGTGCTGTCGACGTGCGCTGGTTTCGCGGACGTTTTCGTAAGCATTGAGGATTAGATCCCGCGCTTCCTGCTTCTGCGCAGTGTCCTGCAGGCCATGTACGCCAAGCCCACGTCCGTTCAGGCTGACGCCGTCAAGACTGTAATGGCCAGCAGGGCCTTCGTGGCTCGTGTCCAGGCGGAGTCGAGCACGACACTCGCATTGACACCGCTCAGCGACAGCGCCTCACCGCACCCTTCGTACGAGCCGGCACAGATGCCAGCAGCCGTGATCCCACTGCCGACGCGCCAGCTGGCCATCCAGACAGCCGAGTGCGCTGGCAACTGCAACCGACTCCATCCTGAAGGTAGCGCTCGTCTGCGGCGGCACAAACACCACCAGGCACCGCCAGGACGCCTTTGGCCAAGCAGCTGCTCGCGCGGGCGCGATCGAGAGATGTGCGATGGCCAGCGCTGTTCTGGTTTTGCAGCCGTGCAGCCATCGTTCCATGATCCAGTCTAGGCGGCTGGGAGTAGCAACCGAAGACGCTGGTGGCAAAACCGCGGCCTGCCAGCTTTGAGTCGCTCATGTCTGTTATCGCGGGTACTGTGGCGGCTGTTCAACGCTGGGACTTTGATTACGTCAAGCTCGTCACGTGCGCGGAACTCTAACATTTGGCAATGCACTACCGAAGTTGTGTATCCACTGCATGTACCCCACGAGTCTTCGGGAAGCCTTGGCAAGGCGATTAGTGTTTGGTGCTTAATTCTCCTAGCACTGTAGTGTGTTTATTGTTTTGCGGTTTTTATTGTTGTCGTTGCGTGCTTCGCACAATTATTTTTGACGTTGTAGCTATATACTGTCTGATTTGATAAAAGTTCAATTTGTAGTGAAAACTTTGTGTATGGGTTTATTTCTTTCTTTTCCCACCTCGTCTTGTAATCTTTATCTGCAGTTGCTATGGCGTGCGGTGACCTTGTTGTAGATCATCTGCCTCGCTTTCGGGAAAGGCTGGGTCTGATCGCCGTTTGTCGTCGTTAGCGCAGTCTACCCACCGGTTTTCTAATGAGTACAAGATTTCTCCCGGCCTGACGCTCGGCTTTTCTGGAGTTAAATGCTTCAGAAAAAGGCCTTGACCGTGGCCGTTGCCTTCAGCTGCAGCTGTCGCTTCGACTGTCGGAGGTGGTAATTTGGACTCTTATTCTCCGCACTCCAGGGCGGATAGCTATGCAAAGGAGCGTGCGCCTTCCACGCTTACTGAGACCAGTATTACGTCTGCACTGAAGCTTGGTGGCCTGGCGACTCTTACGCATCCCTCTACGGACTCGCGACATAGAGCTATACACGATGTAATGACAGGGATGATGTGTGGAGTTCTCCGCTCCAGAAAGCTACCTGTAGACCATGTAGTAATTCCTGAGGTTTTTGTCAACAGGATGGCAGCTGCGTCGCGACCATGGGCGTCCGGAGGGGGGGGGGGGCAAGGGGGGGCGGCTGCACCCCCCTGGAAAATCACTCATTTTAACCGTGAGTGATGGCCGCACACCAGGGGCGGCGGTGCGCTCAGCAAAGAGAGTAAAAGCGGCCCCGCTTCCAGCTTTGGGTCACATCTGCGAAGTGCCGCGTCCGGGGACGCGTCGTTGCAGACATACAGCGGCACCGGCGAGCATGTGTTTCGAGGCGTCTTGAGATGGGTGCCTGTTTCTTTGATCTCTAGAGAGATAGCCACACGGAGGCAGACAGTGCACAATCCGGCCACCGATGAATTCTTCAGGAGGGAGGGACAAATCAGCCGTGTCCACCCCCGCTTTGTCGGGCTGCTCAAGGGCAAGCAGGCGATGAGTTGGCGCCGCCGCCGCTCGCTGTCTCCTCCGATCCACGGGAGAGCGCAGTTCGGTAGAAGCGCCGCTTTCAGAATCTTCGGCAAAGGGGATTAGCAGTTGCTTTTGTTCACGGCGACGCAGTCTCCAGAGGCGCCCCCACACCAGCGTTCCTTGCATCTTCTCCGGAAGCCAGCGCCTTTGGTCAAGGCAGCCCGATGGCGCCTGCCTGGCTCGCCTGGCTCGCCTGTCACCTCTGACTGGGCCTCAAATCCCAACAGCGCCCATGTACTGTGCGATGTCAGTGCATGGTAAAGAGACCCAGGTGGTCGACATTATCCGGAACTCTGTACTACTCCGTCCCTCATAGCCTGAGTCGTTTTGGGGCTCTGAACCCCATAAAAACACACAAAACAAATTTTCCGACCGGAGTGGCGAGTGTCCCTTCCCCTCGGAAGTCGCGAGGCGTTCCTTTCACCCCCAAAGTGCTATTAGGAACGACGACAACAAGTCTCGCCGGGTGGCCGCCAGCACGCCTGTTTCTACTGTGTATGGCTGCTAGCGACTTGAGGGTGATTGCTTTCGGGCCTGCCGCCATGGACCACAAGCACCGAGAGGACCCAGGTGCCAGCTGACTTCAATTACGGAGTTTGCCCGGTTGGAGTGCAGGAACAAAACCAGACCCCCTTCACAAAGTGCCTGCACGTGTAGAACGCCGCCGCCGCCTCGGGGAGACGAACGTTATCTTCCCCATTTGCCGTGACCGTGCCAGGGAACAAAGGGCCTCGTCTCCGGTTGCTCTTTGGCGTGCCCAAGCACCGCGACATGCTGGCGGGCCTCATCTCCGACCCAAGCACGAGGAACCACTTTCGGCGTTTTCGTGACCTCGCGTCTGGCCTCGAGCGGCGGGTGGCATTTGATGATCAACAGATGTCGGTGACCCGCAGAAACCTTCGGCTGGCCGGAGGCCATCACCTACCGCCGTCAACGCTACCTCGACGACAACCTTCTTTCCCTCAGACTCCACATGTGAAGGGGGCGTGACCATGAGTGCAGTGTCGTGTGTGTGCGCACAGGTGAAAGCTCTAGGCCCCTCCCACTCCGGCAAGGGCGTCCTCAACCTAGGGACTTTAGGGAACAAGAAGGATATAAAACTCGACAACGGATGCGGCAGAATCGTCTCACTTCTAACCACCAATGTAAAATGTAAATAAACCTATTCTCCTTTCGCCATCTACCTCTTCGCTCAGCGGCACTCCTGTCCTGAACCCTCAACTCCAACAGTGCGTATTCGGGGATACTGCGGCAAGTAGGCCCTTGCATGTGTGCGCGCCTCTGTGTTTGTGCTTCGGTATTTTTAGTGGCCGGTTGTCAACGAAGCTGAGAACAATCAAGACAGCGGACGAGAAAACGACGAGCGGCGAGTAGTGTGTGTGCAAATACTCGACTGTGCGGTTGCGCGAGCAAGATGGAGCGAGGTGTATGAAGCTGCGAGCGTGCATTTATCTTGTAAATAAGTTTTCGTTGTATATATAGTCATTTTTTGTTTTCAACGTACGCATTCAACCGTTTTTTCAATCAATGTGTATATATTTTTAACACTACCAACCCCGAAGATTTCCATAGCCAGCTTTGTCTCGCGCGGTTCCGAATGATGGACATTCGGCGCTTCTTCAAGCGTCAGCGGTTGTCTGACGAAGCGTTATCCAAATGCGCCCCTGCAGATTCTGGTGTGATATGTGACAACGGTGTAGCATTTGAACAGAGTGATGCAAGCTTTTATCACCGGACAGTAGCTGATGTCGTCGACTCCATGGAAGGGACTCTGTCAACAGTGAGTTCAGGTAATGCAGCAGGCCGAGATGATTCCATTTCTCCTTTCTTGGGATTTAAGTCCGGATTTGACCAGAGCGATGCAACCTTTCATCACCGGACAGTAGCCGACGTCGTCGTCTCCATGGAAGGAACTTCACCAGCGAGCTCCGGTCACGCAGTAAGCCGAGACGATTCCCTTTCTCCTTGCTTGGGATCGAAGTCCGGAGACAACATCAAGAAAACAAATAACTTGCCTCAAGAATATGACTTAGGAGAGTTTCTAGGCAAAGCTAAACTCACTGGCATACCGGACTTTTTGAAGTTACGTCTTCTTACTAAGCCATGGTCACCAAATGTTACATACGATTTTAAGAAGGATGTAACACCTGGAAAGAGGCCTTTTCGACATCAATGGCTGGGAGATTACGCCCCCTGGCTTGCGTACTCAGCGACAGCGAAAGGCGCTATTTGTCGTTTTTGCGTCATTTTTCCTCCACGTGTTCACCGGGGTACTCAAGGAAGTTTTATCGTGCGCGCTTTCAGTAACTACAGAAAAATGCACGAGGCGTGCAGGGATCACGTAAAATCCCAATGGCACCAGGAGGCAATGACGGCCTCACAGAACTTTATGGATGTGATGAAAGGCAAGCAGCTACCCGTTGTAGAGCAGCTGAACAGAGCACTCCACGCGCAAGTTGAAAGGAACCGTGAGAAACTATTTCCAGTAGTTTCCACCATTGTCTTTTGCGCGACGCATGACTTGCCAATTCGCGGCAAGCAGTCCGATAGTGGAGTCTTCAATGATCTGCTTGACTTTCGTGTAGAAGCTGGAGATACTCTACTTCAGGAGCACTTCGCTTCTTCTGCTGGCAATGCCAAGTACACTTCTGTCCGCGTCCAGAACGAGATCATCACAATCTGTGGCGACATCCTGAAAGAGCAGATAGTTACCGAAGCTAACAAAGCGTTTGCTTTTTCCGTTCTTGCTGACGAAACTGCAGATATTTCAGGAAAAGAGCAGATGTCTATAGGCGTTCGCTTTATTGACAAGGCGGGAGCCGAAGTGTGCGTTCGAGAGCAGTTTTTGGGATTTGTAGAGCTGGAGCAATTAAACTCCGCTTGCATCGCCGCGGCAATCTTGAAGTTTTTGACGAATGTCGGGCTGATTCTTTCGAACCTCGTTGGACAGGGGTACGATGGATGCTCTACAATGGCTGGAAAAGAAGCTGCAGTGAACAAAATTATACAAAAACAGTTCCCGAAGGCACTATTTTTCCACTGTGCAAGTCACAAACTAAATCTCGTCATCAACGATCTGAACGACGTCTCTGAAATTCGAAACACAATTGGCATAATCAAACAAACCATAAACTTCTTCCGCGAGAGCGTACTCCGGAGAAAATTGGTGCCGAACATTCCGATGCTGTGTGAGACAAGATGGTCTGCAAAATATAAGTCTATTAGGATCTTCTCTCAGCATTACGTGGCCATAGTCGAAGCACTCGAGGAGCTCGCGTCCACGGAATCATGCTCGAACGCTGCAACTAGACAACGAGCTCACATCCTCTACTGCGCAACAACAAGCTCATCTTTCATCGTCTGCTTGCATATTGTAGCGAAGTACAGCGCTCGGCTCGAACCAGTTACGAACATTCTGCAAGGTGTATCCATGGACTTCCATTCTGTGCATGACCACATCACTGAGCTGCAACGTATTTTTCGCGGCCACCGGACGAACGCTGTAGAGGAGTTCTCTAACATCATGAATGCAGCAAGGGAGGCAGCCAATCACTTAAATGTGGTGATATCTGTGCCAAGACAAGTCTCTCGTCAGGCCCACCGAGACAACTACGGGATTCAGTCGCCGGAGGAATACTTGGACTCCCTCACTGCTTCTTTAGCTCGGCGCTTTTCTGAAAGCAATGAGAGGAGCTTCAAACTTCTCCAGCTGCATCCATCAAAAATGAAGCACTTGAGCCGTGTTGAGTTCGCTGTTCTCGCCGAAGAACTCCAGTGCTTTTACGGCATCGACAACTTCAAGGAAGAGGCCATCTCTTGGTACGAGATGTGGTGCAACAAAACTGGGGACCCATCAGAAATAACTTACTGCGAGCTTCTACATCAGGCCAAGACATTCTTCCCTGGTGTTGCAAAAGCCATTGAGGTGGCTTTGGCTTTGCCAGTTACTACCTGTACGGTCGAACGCTCCTTCAGTACAATGAGGAGAGTGAAAACGTGGCTACGCTCAACGATGACAAACGACAGACTGGACGGCCTTTGTATGTTGAGTGTGCACCGAGAGCGTGTAATGAAGCACAGGAATGAATTTATCACCCGTGTCATCACGCAATTCGCCCAGAAAAATCCGAGGCGTCTACAGTTGCTGTTTACTGACTGACTGTCGTTGCGTGTTTGTGAACATATTGTGCTGTGTGCTGGTCATCAATCCGGGTGTGTCGAGAACCCGTATGCAGCAAGACTGAGCACTCTTCTCCACGAAGTGATAGTATCTTTTTGCATTTTTATTAATTTTAATTGTTTCTTCGTTGATAAACTCCAATGTATCTCTCCTAGCCACGCTTTAATTTGCTGTTTGTAATTTTTCTTTCATGTGTGTATTTTACTTATTTATTTTATTTATTTATAAATAAATAAATTTACTCCGCAAATAGTGCCTTTTTGCTACGAACATAACCCCCCCCCCCTTCCGGCGCCAACAGCCAATGGGGCCCCCCCCTGCAAAAAATTCTGCGGACGCCCGTGGTCGCGACTGGCTGCAAGTTGCACAAGCAGATCTTGGAAACTCCAGCCATTATCGCCAGCCTTCAGAGAAGATCGATTGAAACAGGTGACTTAAATATACGAACCTCTGCAGGCGTAAATACAAATCTCATAAACAGACGGCGAAGTCGGAAACTTCATCACAGGCAACTACCGCGTGGTAGAAAAAAAGAGCGAGGACCCGGCCCTGAAGGCAGCACTCTCAGAAGTTACAGACCAAGGAACTCGCACTGGTTGATCTCCTGTGTCTGGAGCGCGTGGCGTTCATGCCATCAGAATGTTGCATGATAGCGCACAGCTCGATGCTTGTGCACTCAAACAGTTTCGGCATTGTATTCGATTCGTGTTAAGTGCTACATCCGACGAAAAGAGCACAGTGAGATCTGAAGTGCTTGGACGGCATGAATCGCGCACCGTCTATTATAATGTCGTTCGTCCCAATCTCCCAGTGCGTACCTTGTTCCCTCCAAGGAGCGTGATATTCTCATCATGTCCCAACAAGGGGTCGGCCGTATTCTTCTTCTTTTCCACGGCCGGAAAGAAAAAAGTATTTCCCAGCAGGCATGGCTGCGGCGCCGCTTCTCTTTACGGAGGCGAAGCAGACGACGCGTGGGACATGTAGAAAAGCACGACTGCAGCGCCGTTAGTTCCAGCGACGTCCACAATAGGGAAGCCCCTGATTGGCGATCCTGAAACTGTCTAAACGTCGGTTCTCGCTCGACAAACCAAGCTTGCTGCGGAAATGGCTCCATGTAGTGGGGCAAACGGACTTCAGGCCCAGCAGGCAAAAGGCAACGCGCTCAGCTCACTTCGCATCAAGCACCATCGCACGCTTCGCATCTTAAATGAACAACCTGCGCACCAAATAACGACACTACCACAAAGAGGGCGCGCGCACACACACACAAACACACACACACACACACAATGAATTCGAAACTGAACAACCCAAAAATTTAATCCATAAGACTATCAACAGGCCAGCAGATTTACGTTCGAAGCCCTGTTTTCCCGGCGTGCCCACGGTAGGTGTCTAATCGAATTGTGCAGGCTTTTTCTCGCCTAAGAGATTCTGCTCTTACGATAACGATTTCCTAAACTAAAAACACTTCTCCAAGCGACTGCAGGTACCCTCTACGACAGAAGAACACGGTATTTAATTCATTAAATCACTAATATCAAACAACTCTGTACTCATTCGAATATTCGATTGGCAACATTGAAAAATGTTAGGTGTTTTTAAAAGCGATATTTGCAGTTTTAGCGAGTTGTAAAACAGTAAAAAAATAAAAAATAACGTGAATATTGTGAAATATTTTTAAATTCTTTAATACCTAGCGCGTCCATGCTGGGTGAAGTGCAGCGCCGCCAGCACTCTCGGGTAGTAATTAAGAAAGCCTACGGAAACCTTTGCACGAGGGCACCTAATGCGCCATCCAGCACTCAATTAAAAATAAGTGGTTGTGCCTTATTAAATAAAGAGGAAGAAGTCCCTTATATCTAACTACAACCTGCGATTGTCATCACGGCGATGACGACGTAAATTAGCGCCAGCCCACAGGTAGCGTTCCTCACCTAGCGGCGAAAGGCATAAACTACGACACGCGTGCTGGAGCAGTGCCATCTGTGCAAGGCTTTACTCATGCTTTACTTCATTTAGGTCCAATATCAAGCCATTTGTGCGCTGCCATTTCAACATGTTCCCATAGTCTCCGCAGCAGCATCGACATTATTACGAGCTGACGTGGCCATTCGTCGAGAATCCATAGAGAAAGATATCCGGTAATAGCTCCGTTCTACATGCAACGAGTTGGTCGAGATCGGTGCTGCCGACGTGCGCGGTTTCGCGGACGTTTTCGTAAGCATTGAGGATTAGATCCCGCGCTTCCTGCTTCTGCGCAGTGTCCTGCAGGCCATGTACGCCAAGCCCACGTCCGTTCAGGCTGACGCCGTCAAGACTGTAATGGCCAGCATGGCCTTCGTGGCTCGTGTCCAGGCGGAGTCGAGCACGACACTCGCATTGACACCGCTCAGCGACAGCGCCTCACCAGACCCTTCGTACGAGCCGGCACAGATGCCAGCAGCCGTGATCCCACTGCCGACGCGCCAGCTGGCCATCCAGACAGCCGAGTGCGCTGGCAACTGTAACCGACTCCATCCTGAAGGTAGCGCTCGTCTGCGGCGGCACAAACACCACCAGGCACCGCCAGGACGCCTTTGGCCAAGCAGCTGCTCGCGCGGGCGCGATCGAGAGATGTGCGATGGCCAGCGCTGTTCTGGTTTTGCAGCCGTGCAGCCATCGTTCCATGATCCAGTCTAGGCGGCTGGGAGTAGCAACCGAAGACGCTGGTGGCAAAACCGCGGCCTGCCAGCTTTGAGTCGCTCATGTCTGTGATCGCGGGTGCTGTGGCGGCTGTTCAACGCTGGGACTTTGATTACGTCAAGCTCGTCACGTGCGCGGAACTCTAACATTTGGAAATGCACTACCGAAGTTGTGTATCCACTGCATGTGCCCCACGAGTCTTCGGGAAGCCTTGGCAAGGCGATTAGTGTTTGGTGCTTAATTCTCCTAGCACTGTAGTGTGTTTATTGTTTTGCGGTTTTTATTGTTGCCGTTGCGTGCTTCGCACAATTATTTTAGACGTTGTAGCTATATACTGTCTGATTTGATAAAAGTTCAATTTGTAGTAAAAACTTTGTGTATGGGTTTATTTCTTTCTTTTCCCACCTCGTCTTTTAATCTTTAGCTGCAGTTGCTATGGCGTGCGGTGACCTTGTGGTAGATCATCTGCAACGCTTTCGGGGAAGGCTGGGTCTGATCGTCGTCGTCGTCGTTAGCGCAGTCTACCCACCGGTTTTCTAATGAGTACAAGATTTCTCCCGGCCTGACGCTCGGCTTTTCTGGAGTTAAATGCTTCAGAAAAAGGCCATGACCGTTGCCTTCAGCTGCAGCTCTCGCTTCGACTGTCGGAGGTGGTAATTTGGACTCTTATTCTCCGCCCTCCAGGGCGGATAGCTATGCAAAGGAGCGTGCGCTTTCCACGCTTACTGAGACCAGTATTACGTCTGCACTGAAGCTTGGTGGCCTGGCGACTCTTACGCATCCCTCTACGGACTCGCGACATGGAGCTATACACGATGTAATGACAGGGATGATGTGTGGAGTTCTCCGCTCCAGAAAGCTACCTGTAGACCATGTAGTAATTCCTGAGGTTTTTGTCAACAGGATGGCAGCTGCGTCGCGACTGGCTGCAAGTTGCACAAGCAGATCTTGGAAACTCCAGCCATTATCGCCAGCCTTCAGAGAAGATAGATTGAAACAGGTGACTTAAATATACGAACCTGTGCAGGCGTAAATACAAATCTCATAAACAGACGGCGAAGTCGGTCGGAAACTTCATCACAGGCAACTGCCGCGTGGTAGAAAAAAGAGCGAGGACCCGGCGCTGAAGGCAGCACACTCAGAAGTTACAGACCAAGGAACTCGCACTGGTTGATCTCCTGTGTCTGGAGCGCGTGGCGTTCATGCCATCAGAATGTTGCATGATAGCGCACAGCTCGATGCTTGTGCACTCAAACAGTTTCGGCATTGTATTCGATTCGTGTTAAGTGCTACATCCGACGAAAAGAGCACAGTGAGATCTGAAGTGCTTGGACGGCATGAATCGCGCACCGTCTATTATAATGTCGTTCGTCCCAATCTCCCAGTGCGTACCTTGTTCCCTCCAAGGAGCGTGATATTCTCATCATGTCCCAACAAGGGGTCGGCCGTATTCTTCTTCTTTTCCACGGCCGCAAAGAAAAAAGTATTTCCCAGCAGGCATGGCTGCGGCGCCGCTTCTCTTTACGGAGGCGAAGCAGACGACGCGTGGGACATGTAGAAAAGCACGACTGCAGCGCCGTTAGTTCCAGCGACGTCCACAATAGGGAAGCCCCTAATTGGCGATCCTGAAACTGTCTAAACGTCGGTTCTCGCTCGACAAACCAAGCTTGCTGCGGAAATGGCTCCATCTAGTGGGGCAAACGGACTTCAGGCCCAGCAGGCAAAAGGCAACGCGCTCAGCTCACTTCGAATCAAGCACCATCGGACGCCTCGCATCTTAAATGAACAACCCGCGCACCAAATAACGACACCACCACAAAGAGGGCGCGCGCGCACACACACACACACACACACACACAATGAATTCGAAACTGAACAACCCAAAAATTTAATCCATAAGACTATCAACAGGCCAGCAGATTTACGTTCGAAGCCCTGTTTTCCCGGCGTGCCCACGGTAGGTGTCTAATCGAATTGTGCAGGCTTTTTCTCTGCTAAGAGATTCTGCTCTTACGATAACGATTTCCTAAACTAAAAACACTTCTCCAAGCGACTGCAGGTACCCCCTACGACAGAAGAAAACGGTATTTAATTCATTAAATCACTAATATCAAACAACTCTGTACTCATTCGAATATTCGATTGGCAACATTGAAAAATGTTAGGTGTTTTTAAAAGCGATATTTGCAGTTTTAGCGAGTTGTAAAACAGTAAAAAAATAAAAAATAACGTGAATATTGTGAAATATTTTTAAATTCTTTAATACCTAGCGCGTCCATGCTGGGTGAAGTGCAGCGCCGCCAGCACTCTCGGGTAGTAATTAGGAAAGCCTACGGAAACCTTTGCACGAGGGCACCTAATGCGCCATCCAGCACTCAATTAAAAATAAGTGGTTGTGCCTTATTAAATAAAGAGGAAGAAGTCCCTTATATCTACCTACAACCTGCGATTGTCATCATGGCGATGACGACGTAAATTAGCGCCAGCCCACAGGTAGCGTTCCTCACCTAGCGGCGAAAGGCATAAACTACGACACGCGTGCTGGAGCAGTGCCATCTGTGCAAGGCTTTACTCATGCTTTACTTCATTTAGGTCCAATATCAAGCCATTTGTGCGCTGCCATTTCAACATGTTCCCATAGTCTCCGCAGCAGCATCGACATCATTACGAGCTGACGTGGCCATTCGTCGAGAATCCATAGAGAAAGATATCCGGTAATAGCTCCGTTCTACATGCAACGAGTTGGTCGAGATCGGTGCTGTCGACGTGCGCGGTTTCGCGGACGTTTTCGTAAGCATTGAGGATTAGATCCCGCGCTTCCTGCTTCTGCGCAGTGTCCTGCAGGCCATGTACGCCAAGCCCACGTCCGTTCAGGCTGACGCCGTCAAGACTGTAATGGCCAGCAGGGCCTTCGTGGCTCGTGTCCAGGCGGAGTCGAGCACGACACTCGTATTGACACCGCTCAGCGACAGCGCCTCACCGCACCCTTCGTACGAGCCGGCACAGATGCCAGCAGCCGTGAACCCACTGCCGACGCGCCAGCTGGCCATCCAAACAGCCGAGTGCGCTGGCAACTGCAACCGACTCCATCCTGAAGGTAGCGCTCGTCTGCGGCGGCACAAACACCACCAGGCACCGCCAGGACGCCTTTGGCCAAGCAGCTGCTCGCGCGGGCGCGATCGAGAGATGTGCGATGGCCAGCGCTGTTCTGGTTTTGCAGCCGTGCAGCCATCGTTCCATGATCCAGTCTAGGCGGCTGGGAGTAGCAACCGAAGACGCTGGTGGCAAAACCGCGGCCTGCCAGCTTTGAGTCGCTCATGTCTGTTATCGCGGGTACTGTGGCGGCTGTTCAACGCTGGGACTTTGATTACGTCAAGCTCGTCACGTGCGCGGAACTCTAACATTTGGCAATGCACTACCGAAGTTGTGTATCCACTGCATGTACCCCACGACTCTTCGGGAAGCCTTGGCAAGGCGATTAGTGTTTGGTGCTTAATTCTCCTAGCACTGTAGTGTGTTTATTGTTTTGCGGTTTTTATTGTTGTCGTTGCGTGCTTCGCACAATTATTTTTGACGTTGTAGCTATATACTGTCTGATTTGATAAAAGTTCAATTTGTAGTGAAAACTTTGTGTATGGGTTTATTTCTTTCTTTTCCCACCTCGTCTTGTAATCTTTATCTGCAGTTGCTATGGCGTGCGGTGACCTTGTTGTAGATCATCTGCCTCGCTTTCGGGAAAGGCTGGGTCTGATCGCCGTTTGTCGTCGTTAGCGCAGTCTACCCACCGGTTTTCTAATGAGTACAAGATTTCTCCCGGCCTGACGCTCGGCTTTTCTGGAGTTAAATGCTTCAGAAAAAGGCCTTGACCGTGGCCGTTGCCTTCAGCTGCAGCTGTCGCTTCGACTGTCGGAGGTGGTAATTTGGACTCTTATTCTCCGCTCTCCAGGGCGGATAGCTATGCAAAGGAGCGTGCGCCTTCCACGCTTACTGAGACCAGTATTACGTCTGCACAGAAGCTTGGTGGCCTGGCGACTCTTACGCATCCCTCTACGGACTCGCGACATGGAGCTATACACGATGTAATGACAGGGATGATGTGTGCAGTTCTCCGCTCCAGAAAGCTACCTGTAGACCATGTAGTAATTCCTGAGGTCTTTGTCAACAGGATGGCAGCTGCGTCGCGACTGGCTGCAAGTTGCACAAGCAGATCTTGGAAACTCCAGCCATTATCGCCAGCCTTCAGAGAATATCGATTGAAACAGGTGACTTAAATATACGAACCTGTGCAGGCGTAAATACAAATCTCATAAACAGACGGCGAAGTCGGAAACTGTTTATCACAGGCAACTGCCGCGTGGTAGAAAAAAGAGCGAGGACCCGGCGCTGAAGGCAGCACACTGAGAAGTTACAGACCAAGGAACTCGCACTGGTTGATCTCCTGTGTCTGGAGCGCGTGGCGTTCATGCCATCAGAATGTTGCATGATAGCGCACAGCTCGATGCTTGTGCACTCAAACAGTTTCGGCATTGTATTCGATTCGTGTTAAGTGCTACATCCGACGAAAAGAGCACAGTGAGATCTGAAGTGCTTGGACGGCATGAATCGCGCACCGTCTATTATAATGTCGTTCGTCCCAATCTCCGAGTGCGTACCTTGTTCCATCCAAGGAGCGTATATTCTAATCATGTCCCAACAAGGGGTCGGCCGTATTCTTCTTCTTTTCCACGGCCGCAAAGAAAAAAGTATTTCCCAGCAGGCATGGCTGCGGCGCCGCTTCTCTTTACGGAGGCGAAGCAGACGACGCGTGGGACATGTAGAAAAGCACGACTGCAGCGCCGTTAGTTCCAGCGACGTCCACAACAGGGAAGCCCCTGATTGGCGATCCTGAAACTGTCTAAACGTCGGTTCTCGCTCGACAAACCAAGCTTGCTGCGGAAATGGCTCCATGTAGTGGGGCAAACGGACTTCAGGCCCAGCAGGCAAAAGGCAACGCGCTCAGCTCACTTCGAATCAAGCACCATCGGACGCTTCGCATCTTAAATGAACAACCTGCGCACCAAATAACGACACCGCCACAAAGAGGGCGCGCACACACACACACACGCACACACAATGAATTCGAAACTGAACAACCCAAAAATTTAATCCATAAGACTATCAACAGGCCAGCAGATTTACGTTCGAAGCCCTGTTTTCCCGGCGTGCCCACGGTAGGTGTCTAATCGAATTGTGCAGGCTTTTTCTCTGCTAAGAGATTCTGCTCTTACGATAACGATTTCCTAAACTAAAAACACTTCTCCAAGCGACTGCAGGTACCCCCTACGACAGAAGAAAACGGTATTTAATTCATTAAATCACTAATATCAAACAACTCTGTACTCATTCGAATATTCGATTGGCAACATTGAAAAATGTTAGGTGTTTTTAAAAGCGATATTTGCAGTTTTAGCGAGTTGTAAAACAGTAAAAAAAATAAAAAATAACGTGAATGTAGTGAAATATTTTTAAATTCTTTAATACCTAGCGCGTCCATGCTGGGTGAAGTGCAGCGCCGCCAGCACTCTCGGGTAGTAATTAAGAAAGCCTACGGAAACCTTTGCACGAGGGCACCTAATGCGCCATCCAGCACTCAATTAAAAATAAGTGGTTGTGCCTTATTAAATAAAGAGGAAGAAGTCCCTTATATCTACCTACAACCTGCGATTGTCATCATGGCGATGACGACGTAAATTAGCGCCAGCCCACAGGTAGCGTTCCTCACCTAGCGGCGAAAGGCATAAACTACGACACGCGTGCTGGAGCATGTGCCATCTGTGCAAGGCTTTACTCATGCTTTACTTCATTTAGGTCCAATACATAGAGTTTCTTACTACTACCTAGAGGGAAAGCTGGCGGCGCTGCACTTCAGCCAACATGGACGCTCAAAGCATCATGGGGCGGTGAGCTACTTGTTGCGGCACAGTCGTAGTTTTTCGGGAACACAGAGTGGCAGTACTAAGGCGTTTCATTTCGAAAACGTAGTTCGTGTGTGCGCAGACGACTTTCGCGCGAACGCAGTGTGCAAAAGCCATAGTAGTGAAGACGCGACGACACACGACACCAATAAAAGGTATTACTCTTCCGAAATGCCATTAAAAAACCTCTTAAAGTATCTAAACAACATTTTTTTGAAAACATATTTACTTTTAAAAGTGCGCCTGTTAATTACGAAATATTAGTTTTTTTAGTGTTCATCACTCGGCCAATAGGAAAGCTAGTCATGTCTTATTTTAGGCAAACTTTGCACTTAAATGCTTTTCTGCTCGTTTGTTGCAATCATTAGACAAGATAATGAATGTTAGGACGTTTGTAGCGATCACACAGCTTTATTTATTTATTATTTTTTGCCCAAAAGTTGCAGTTCCGCAACAAGTAGCTCACCGCCCCATGATGCTTTGAGCGCCCATGGTGGCTGAGGTGGTCACGTGGGGTCTCCATGCAAACTCCCATAGACGGCTTGCCAGCTTTCCCTCTAGGTAATAGTAAGAAACTCTATGGGTCCAATATCAAGCCATTTGTGCGCTGCCATTTCAACATGTTCCCATAGTCTCCGCAGCAGCATCGACATCATTACGAGCTGACGTGGCCATTCGTCGAGAATCCATAGAGAAAGATATCCGGTAATAGCTCCGTTCTACATGCAACGAATTGGTCGAGATCGGTGCTGTCGACGTGCGCGGTTTCGCGGACGTTTTCGTAAGCATTGAGGATTAGATCCCGCGCTTCCTGCTTCTGCGCAGTGTCCTGCAGGCCATGTACGCCAAGCCCACGTCCGTTCAGGCTGACGCCGTCAAGACTGTAATGGCCAGCAGGGCCTTCGTGGCTCGTGTCCAGGCAGAGTCGAGCACGACACTCGCATTGACACCGCTCAGCGACAGCGCCTCGCCACACCCTTCGTACGAGCCGGCACAGATGCCAGCAGCCGTTCTCCCACTGCCGACGCGCCAGCTGGCCATCCAGACAGCCGAGTGCGCTGGCAACTGCAACCGACTCCATCCTGAAGGTAGCGCTCGTCTGCGGCGGCACAAACACCACCAGGCACCGCCAGAACGCCTTTGGCCAAGCAGCTGCTCGCGCGGGCGCGATCGAGAGATGTGCGATGGCCAGCGCTGTTCTGGTTTTGCAGCCGTGCAGCCATCGTTCCATGATCCAGTCTAGGCGGCTGGGAGTAGCAACCGAAGACGCTGGTGGCAAAACCGCGGCCTGCCAGCTTTGAGTCGCTCATGTCTGTGATCGCGGATACTGTGGCGGCTGTTCAACGCTGGGACTTTGATTACGTCAAGCTCGTCACGTGCGCGGAACTCTAACATTTGGCAATGCACTACCGAAGTTGTGTATCCACTGCATGTGCCCCACGAGTCTTCGGGTAGCCTTGGCAAGGCGATTAGTGTTTGGTGTTTAATTCTCCTAGCACTGTAGTGTGTTTATTGTTTTGCGGTTTTTATTGTTGTCGTTGCGTGCTTCGCACAATTATTTTAGACGTTGTAGCTATATACTGTCTGATTTGATAAAAGTTCAATTTGTAGTGAAAACTTTGTGTATGGGTTTATTTCTTTCTTTTCCCACCTCGTCTTTTAATCTTTAGCTGCAGTTGCTATGGCGTGCTGTGACCTTGTGGTAGATCATCTGCCTCGCTTTCAGGAAAGGCTGGGTCTGATCGTCGTCGTCGTCGTTAGCGCAGTCTACCCACCGGTTTTCTAATGAGTACAAGATTTCTCCCGGCCTGACGCTCGGCTTTTCTGGAGGTAAATGCTTCAGAAAAAGGCCTTGACCGTGGCCGTTGCCTTCAGCTGCAGCTGTCGCTTCGACTGTCGGAGGTGGTAATTTGGACTCTTATTCTCCGCTCTCCAGGGCGGATAGCTATGCAAAGGAGCGTGCGCCTTCCACGCTTACTGAGACCAGTATTACGTCTGCACTGAAGCTTGGTGGCCTGGCTACTCTTACGCATCCCTCTACGGACTCGCGACATGGAGCTATACACGATGTAATGACAGGGATGATGTGTGGAGTTCTCCACTCCAGAAAGCTACCTGTAGACCATGTAGTAATTCCTGAGGTTTTTGTCAACAGGATGGCAGCTGCGTCGCGACTGGCTGCAAGTTGCACAAGCAGATCTTGGAAACTCCAGCCATTATCGCCAGCCTTCAGAGAAGATCGATTGAAACAGGTGACTTAAATATACGAACCTGTGCAGGCGTAAATACAAATCTCATAAACAGACGGCGAAGTCGGAAACTGTTTATCACAGGCAACTGCCGCGTGGTAGAAAAAAGAGCGAGGACCCGGCGCTGAAGGCAGCACACTCAGAAGTTACAGAACAAGGAACTCGCACTGGTTGATCTCCTGTGTCTGGAGCGCGTGGCGTTCATGCCATCAGAATGTTGCATGATAGCGCACAGCTCGATGCTTGTGCACTCAAACAGTTTCGGCATTGTATTCGATTCGTGTTAAGTGCTACATCCGACGAAAAGAGCACAGTGAGATCTGAAGTGCTTGGACGGCATGAATCGCGCACCGTCTATAATAATATCGTTCGTCCCAATCTCCCAGTGCGTACCTTGTTCCCTCCAAGGAGCGTGATATTCTCATCATGTCCCAACAAGGGGTCGGCCGTATTCTTCTTCTTTTCCACGGCCGGAAAGAAAAAAGTATTTCCCAGCAGGCATGGCTGCGGCGCCGCTTCTCTTTACGGAGGCGAAGCAGACGACGCGTGGGACATGTAGAAAAGCACGACTGCAGCGCCGTTAGTTCCAGCGACGTCCACAATAAGGAAGCCCCTGATTGGCGATCCTGAAACTGTCTAAACGTCGGTTCTCGCTCGACAGACCAAGCTTGCTGCGGAAATGGCTCCATGTAGTGGGGCAAACGGACTTCAGGCCCAGCACGCAAAAGGCAACGCGCTCAGCTCACTTCGAATCAAGCACCATCGGACGCTTCGCATCTTAAATGAACAACCTGCGCACCAAATAACGACACCACCACAAAGAGGGCACACACACACACACACACACACACACGCACACACAATGAATTCGAAACTGAACAACCCAAAAATTTAATCCATAAGACTATCAACAGGACAGCAGATTTACGTTCGAAGCCCTGTTTTCCCGGCGTGCCCACGGTAGGTGTCTAATCGAATTGTGCAGGCTTTTTCTCTGCTAAGAGATTCTGCTCTTACGATAACGATTTCCTAAACTAAAAACAGTTCTCCAAGCGAGTGCAGGTACCCCCTACGACAGAAGAAAACGGTATTTACTTCATTAAATCACTAATATCAAACAACTCTGTACTCATTCGAATATTCGATTGGCAACATTGAAAAATGTTAGGTGTTTTTAAAAGCGATATTTGCAGTTTTAGCGAGTTGTAAAACAGTAAAAAAATAAAAAATAACGTGAATATTGTGAAATATTTTTAAATTCTTTAATACCTAGCGCGTCCATGCTGGGTGAAGTGCAGCGCCGCCAGTACTCTCCGGTAGTAATTAAGAAAGCCTACGGAAACCTTTGCACGAGGGCACCTATTGCGCCATCCAGCACTCAATTAAAAATAAGTGGTTGTGCCTTATTAAATAAAGAGGAAGAAGTCCCTTATATCTACCTACAACCTGCGATTGTCATCATGGCGATGACGACGTAAATTAGCGCCAGCCCACAGGTAGCGTTCCTCACCTAGCGGCGAAAGGCATAAACTACGACACGCGTGCTGGAGCAGTGCCATCTGTGCAAGGCTTTACTCATGCTTTACTTCATTTAGGTCCAATATCAAGCCATTTGTGCGCTGCCATTTCAACATGTTCCCATAGTCTCCGCAGCAGCATCGATATCATTACGAGCTGACGTGGCCATTCGTCGAGAATCCATAGAGAAAGATATCCGGTAATAGCTCCGTTCTACATGCAACGAGTTGGTCGAGATCGGTGCTGTCGACGTGCGCGGTTTCGCGGACAGTTTCGTAAGCATTGAGGATTAGATCCCGCGCTTCCTGCTTCTGCGCAGTGTCCTGCAGGCCATGTACGCCAAGCCCACGTCCGTTCAGGCTGACGCCGTCAAGACTGTAATGGCCAGCAGGGCCTTCGTGGCTCGTGTCCAGGCGGAGTCGAGCACGACACTCGCATTGACACCGCTCAGCGACAGCGCCTCACCGCACCCTTCGTACGAGCCGGCACAGATGCCAGCAGCCGTGATCCCACTGCCGACGCGCCAGCTGGCCATCCAGACAGCCGAGTGCGCTGGCAACTGCAACCGACTCCATCCTGAAGGTAGCGCTCGTCTGCGGCGGCACAAACACCACCAGGCACCGCCAGGACGCCTTTGGCCAAGCAGCTGCTCGCGCGGGCGCGATCGAGAGATGTGCGATGGCCAGCGCTGTTCTGGTTTTGCAGCCGTGCAGCCATCGTTCCATGATACAGTCTAGGCGGCTGGGAGTAGCAACCGAAGACGCTGGTGGCAAAACCGCGGCCTGCCAGCTTTGAGTCGCTCATGTCTGTGATCGCGGGTACTGTGGCGGCTGTTCAACGCTGGGACTTTGATTACGTCAAGCTCGTCACGTGCGCGGAACTCTAACATTTTGAAATGCACTACCGAAGTTGTGTATCCACTGCATGTACCCCACGAGTCTTCGGGAAGCCTTGGCAAGGCGATTAGTGTTTGGTGCTTAATTCTCCTAGCACTGTAGTGTGTGTATTGTTTTGCGGTTTTTATTGTTGTCGTTGCGTGATTCGCACAATTATTTTAGACGTTGTAGCTATATACTGTCTGATTTGATAAAAGTTCAATTTGTAGTGAAAACTTTGTGTATGGGTTTATTTCTTTCTTTTCCCACCTCGTCTTTTAATCTTTAGCTGCAGTTGCTATGGCGTGCGGTGACCTTGTGGTAGATCATCTGCCTCGCTTTCGGGAAAGGCTGGGTCTGATCGCCGTTTGTCGTCGTTAGCGCAGTCTACCCACCGGTTTTCTAATGAGTACAAGATTTCTCCCGGCCTGACGCTCGGCTTTTCTGGAGTTAAATGCTTCAGAAAAAGGCCTTGACCGTGGCCGTTGCCTTCAGCTGCAGCTGTCGCTTCGACTGTCGGAGGTGGTAATTTGGACTCTTAGTCTCCGCTCTCCAGGGCGGATAGCTATGCAAAGGAGCGTGCGCCTTCCACGCTTACTGAGACCAGTATTACGTCTGCACTGAAGCTTGGTGGCCTGGCGACTCTTACGCATCCCTCTACGGACTCGCGACATGGAGCTATACACGATGTAATGACAGGGATGATGTGTGGAGTTCTCCGCTCCAGAAAGCTACCTGTAGACCATGTAGTAATTCCTGAGGTCTTTGTCAACAGGATGGCAGCTGCGTCGCGACTGGCTGCAAGTTGCACAAGCAGATCTTGGAAACTCCAGCCATTATCGCCAGCCTTCAGAGAAGATCGATTGAAACAGGTGACTTAAATATACGAACCTGTGCAGGCGTAAATACAAATCTCATAAACAGACGGCGAAGTCGGTCGGAAACTTCATCACAGGCAACTGCCGCGTGGTAGAAAAAAGAGCGAGGACCCGGCGCTGAAGGCAGCACACTCAGAAGTTACAGACCAAGGAACTCGCACTGGTTGATCTCCTGTGTCTGGAGCGCGTGGCGTTCATGCCATCAGAATGTTGCATGATAGCGCACAGCTCGATGCTTGTGCACTCAAGCAGTTTCGGCATTGTATTCGATTCGTGTTAAGTGCTACATCCGACGAAAAGAGCACAGTGAGATCTGAAGTGCTTGGACGGCATGAATCGCGCACCGTCTATTATAATGTCGTTCGTCCCAATCTCCCAGTGCGTACCTTGTTCCCTCCAAGGAGCGTGATATTCTCATCATGTCCCAACAAGGGGTCGGCCGTATTCTTCTTCTTTTCCACGGCCGCAAAGAAAAAAGTATTTCCCAGCAGGCATGGCTGCGGCGCCGCTTCTCTTTACGGAGGCGAAGCAGACGACGCGTGGGACATGTAGAAAAGCACGACTGCACCGCCGTTAGTTCCAGCGACGTCCACAATAGGGAAGCCCCTGATTGGCGATCCTGAAACTGTCTAAACGTCGGTTCTCGCTCGACAAACCAAGCTTGCTGCGGAAATGGCTCCATCTAGTGGGGCAAACGGACTTCAGGCCCAGCAGGCAAAAGGCAACGCGCTCAGCTCACTTCGAATCAAGCACCATCGGACGCCTCGCATCTTAAATGAACAACCTGCGCACCAAATAACGACACCACCACAAAGAGGGCGCGCACACACACACACACACACACACACAATGAATTCGAAACTGAACAACCCAAAAATTTAATCCATAAGACTATCAACAGGCCAGCAGATTTACGTTCGAAGCCCTCTTTTCCCGGCGTGCCCACGGTAGGTGTCTAATCGAATTGTGCAGGCTTTTTCTCTGCTAAGAGATTCTGCTCTTACGATAACGATTTCCTAAACTAAAAACACTTCTCCAAGCGACTGCAGGTACCCCCTACGACAGAAGAAAACGGTATTTAATTCATTAAATCACTAATATCAAACAACTCTGTACTCATTCGAATATTCGATTGGCAACATTGAAAAATGTTAGGTGTTTTTAAAAGCGATATTTGCAGTTTTAGCGAGTTGTAAAACAGTAAA
The DNA here is from genome assembly GCF_055824585.1 of Amblyomma mixtum. Taxonomy (NCBI): domain Eukaryota; kingdom Metazoa; phylum Arthropoda; class Arachnida; order Ixodida; family Ixodidae; genus Amblyomma; species Amblyomma mixtum. Next base: position 181,891,937 of record NC_143014.1, read on the forward strand.
AAAATAAAAAATAACGTGAATATTGTGAAATATTTTTAAATTCTTTAATACCTAGCGCGTCCATGCTGGGTGAAGTGCAGCGCCGCCAGCACTCTCGGGTAGTAATTAAAGGGGTAGAGACATCAAATTCCAAGGTTGTACAAAAGACTGCCATACGTTTCCTTTGTATGTGAGGACCATAAGAGCGAAGTATTAAATTTAAGGGAGGTCTAGAACATATTTTAATTTCATTTTAAAGTTTGTGAAAATGCTCACTCTTGATGTCTGAGCCATCGCTAGTGCATCAATGTGACGTAGGAACAGAGAAGAAAACACAAGCAAGTATTTCCTACGTCATTGCACAGTTTTCTGACGTACGGGACCAAGTGACCAAGTTTTGCGGTTTCGCGGCCTAGCAACCTTGGTTACGAGTGCTCACGAGTCTTTTTTTTTTTTTTCTGCACGCTCGCGAGTGCGATGGTGCTTTACGCCCGGCGTTGCCGCAGGCGATGTCGTTGCCGAAAGATCCACTTTTGCAGAGGCATATTGCCCGTGCTCTAATGTAGGAAGCATTCTTTAGTATCATGGATGTTATGTATTTTCTTGTGCGAACGTGAAGTACGCCGTGCCTGCCGGCCGGTCGGCCAGCCTGGATACCGTCTGCCGACGTCATAAAAGCGAGCTAAGGAGTGTTCTTGACGTAAATAATAAACCATGGTACAAGAAATGTGAAAAAAGTGTCATTTTTGAGTACCGCTGACGAATACTGAGCTGCTGGCAAAGGTAACGACTGTGATACGAGCAAACTTTTTGCCACAACCGCCTCGCAGCTGCCGCTGGCCCGACGTTGCGGTCCGGCTCGCCTGGCGCCCGCTCGCTTCGCTGCTGAAGACGTCGTGGAGATTTACCATACTATTATTTTATTGTGAGATGATGCTGTTGACAGTAAAGTGATGTGTAGAGCAGGCCTTTTATTATAGCGCAGGCGACTACCGAAGCGCCGGCCGCTGCGACTTCGATGCGGAAGAGGCTATAGGCCTAGCGACGACCACGGCAACCAGGCAGCAGAACGGCTCGTCGCCCGGAGCGCCCGCGAGCGATGCCGTTGCCGAAAGCTCGAAACATATAAGCATGCATGCTTTGTCGCTGCTCGAGCAGTCTTTCTGAGGGACTGCTGTACGGCGGCGAAGTGCGACACCGGTTGCGGGCGGAGCTTGGGTAGAGCGGCGCAGCGATGCTCACCGCTCCGTGTCCCTGCTTGCAGTGGGGCGGCAGTTCGCAAGCGACGATCAGTGCGGCGCGTCGGCCAAGTGGCCATATGGCTTGGTGAATGTTGCTGCGCGTGCATTATTTGTCTAAATAATGATTGCACTTCGCGCTCTGAGCTCGCTACTTGTTTTTGGTCGGCGAATGTTTTCGCTCGGCCACCGATATGCCAAGGCACGTCGGCCAACGGGTCTCGTTTTGGTCGGCGGCGTTGTCACACTAGGACGACGCTTGGTCGTTGGGGCGTCGTCGTCGTCGTCGGTGCAGTGTGACTGGTTAGTCGGGGAACGACCAGATTGGCCGACGCGACCGTCGGCGTCGCTGTCGCGTCGACCTCGGGGTCCCGTCGGCCTAGTGTGAACGCGCCTGAACTGCGCGCTGGTCCCAGGCTGCCCTAGTCGTCGCTAGGCCTAGGTGGTCTCGCTTCCGCAGTTGACGGCGCTTTGGAAGTCGACTGTGCTATAATAAAAGGCCTACTCTTCACATCGCTTTAGTGCGAACTCGTCCCATAATAGAAGATAAGTTCGATTTCCACGACGCCTTCATCAACGGAGCTAGCAAACGAGCAGCGCGCACGAAGAAGCAGCGTCGAGCTGTCGGGATGGGACAACGTCGGCGTGAGGTCGGCGCTGTTGTCGGCAGAGTGTGACACAAGGGTCGGCCGACGGCTGCTATCTCGGCGACGCGACGGCGATGCGCTCGTCAGGCGACGACCGGTGCTCGGTCGGCGTCTGCGCAGTGTGACAGACGCGCCGACGGCACGAAAATCGCTGCCGCCGACCATCGCCAGACTGAAATCGGCCGATCGTCGGCGTAGTGTGAACGCGCCTTTACCATTTGACGTTGCCTACACGCTCGGCGTTCGCTGGCACAATCTGAGCTGCGTCGGGCCTGACGCCTGCCTGCTCTTCGGAATCGCTGGCCAGCGGATCAAAAATGAAGTGGTTGTCGGGGTTCGAACCGCGGCGTCTTCTTCCTCGTCTGCGTCATCCCGCGATTCCTCATAATCGGTGTCTTCGCCGAAATAAAACTCTTCTTTCCGACTCCGAGCTGTTCGACTTGCCCTCCACCCGGCTCTCCGTGTTTACGCGCACCACGTGCGTGTCAAGCAGACGACATGCCTACACGACGTCACGGCTTTCCGGACCCACGTGACAACGCATTGTCTGGTTTTTGACGTCATAAAAGAGCCTGGCAAAACCTGGCAACTACGAACCGAAACCGAAACTGCTGGGTACAAATAATACGATTATTAATTATATAATGCGAGTTCATGCTTCTAAGATGGTGTTCCATGCTCACTGAATCGCTACGCATTATTTACAACCAAGAGATACAACACAAAAATTTGGTGTCTCTACCCCTTTAAGAAAGCCTACGGAAACCTTTGCACGAGGGCACCTATTGCGCCATCCAGCACTCAATTAAAAATAAGTGGTGGTGCCTTATTAAATAAAGAGGAAGAAGTCCCTTATATCTACCTACTACCTGCGATTGTCATCATGGCGATGACGACGTAAATTAGCGCCAGCCCACAGGTAGCGTTCCTCACCTAGAGGCGAAAGGCATAAACTACGACACGCGTGCTGGAGCAGTGCCATCTGTGCAAGGCTTTACTCATGCTTTACTTCATTTAGGTCCAATATCAAGCCATTTGTGCGCTGCCATTTCAACATGTTCCCATAGTCTCCGCAGCAGCATCGACATCATTACGAGCTGACGTGGCCATTCGTCGAGAATCCATAGAGAAAGATATCCGGTAATAGCTCCGTTCTACATGCAACGAGTTGGTCGACATCGGTGCTGTCGACGTGCGCGGTTTCGCGGACGTTTTCGTAAGCATTGAGGATTAGATCCCGCGCTTCCTGCTTCTGCGCAGTGTCCTGCAGGCCATGTACGCCAAGCCCACGTCCGTTCAGGCTGACGCCGTCAAGACTGTAATGGCCAGCAGGGCCTTCGTGGCTCGTGTCCAGGCGGAGTCGAGCACGACACTCGCATTGACACCGCTCAGCGACAGCGCCTCACCGCACCCTTCGTACGAGCCGGCACAGATGCCAGCAGCCGTGATCCCACTGCCGACGCGCCAGCTGGCCATCCAGACAGCCGAGTGCGCTGGCAACTGCAACCGACTCCATCCTGAAGGTAGCGCTCATCTGCGGCGGCACAAACACCACCAGGCACCGCCAGGATGCCTTTGGCCAAGCAGCTGCTCGCGCGGGCGCGATCGAGAGATGTGCGATGGCCAGCGCTGTTCTGGTTTTGCAGCCGTGCAGCCATCGTTCCATGATCCAGTCAAGGCGGCTGGGAGTAGCAACCGAAGACGCTGGTGGCAAAACCGCGGCCTGCCAGCTTTGAGTCGCTCATGTCTGATCGCGGGTACTGTGGCGGCTGTTCAACGCTGGGACTTTGATTACGTCAAGCTCGTCACGTGCGCGGAACTCTAACATTTGGCAATGCACTACCGAAGTTGTGTATCCACTGCATGTGCCCCACGAGTCTTCGGGAAGCCTTGGCAAGGCGATTAGTGTTTGGTGCTTAATTCTCCTAGCACTGTAGTGTGTTTATTGTTTTGCGGTTTTTATTGTTGTCGTTGCGTGCTTCGCACAATTATTTTAGACGTTGTAGCTATATACTGTCTGATTTGATAAAAGTTCAATTTGTAGTGAAAACTTTGTGTATGGGTTTATTTCTTTCTTTTCCCACCTCGTCTTTTAATATTTAGCTGCAGTTGCTATGGCGTGCGGTGACCTTGTGGTAGATCATCTGCCTCGCTTTCGGGAAAGGCTGGGTCTGATCGCCGTCGTCGTCGTTAGCGCAGTCTACCCACCGGTTTTCTAATGAGTACAAGATTTCTCCCGGCCTGACGCTCGGCTTTTCTGGAGTTAAATGCTTCAGAAAAAGGCCTTGACCGTGGCCGTTGCCTTCAGCTGGAGCTGTCGCTTCGACTGTCGGAGGTGGTAATTTGGACTCTTATTCTCCGCTCTCCAGGGCGGATAGCTATGCAAAGGAGCGTGCGCCTTCCACGCTTACTGAGACCAGTATTACGTCTGCACTGAAGCTTGGTGGCCTGGCGACTCTTACGCATCCCTCTACGGACTCGCGACATGGAGCTATACACGATGTAATGACAGGGATGATGTGTGGAGTTCTCCGCTCCAGAAAGCTACCTGTAGACTATGTAGTAATTCCTGAGGTCTTTGTCAACAGGATGGCAGCTGCGTCGCGACTGGCTGCAAGTTGCACAAGCAGATCTTGGAAACTCCAGCCATTATCGCCAGCCTTCAGAGAAGATCGATTGAAACAGGTGACTTAAATATACGAACCTGTGCAGCCGTAAATACAAATCTCATAAACAGACGGCGAAGTCGGAAACTGTTTATCACAGGCAACTGCCGCGTGGTAGAAAAAAGAGCGAGGACCCGGCGCTGAAGGCAGCACACTCAGAAGTTACAGACCAAGGAACTCGCACTGGTTGATCTCCTGTGTCTGGAGCGCGTGGCGTTCATGCCATCAGAATGTTGCATGATAGCGCACAGCTCGATGCTTGTGCACTCAAACAGTTTCGTCATTGTATTCGAATCGTGTTAAGTTCTACATCCGACGAAAAGAGCACAGTGAGATCTGAAGTGCTTGGACGGCATGAATCGCGCACCGTCTATTATAATGTCGTTCGTCCCAATCTCCCAGTGCGTACCTTGTTCCCTCCAAGGAGCGTGATGTTCTCATCATGTCCCAACAAGGGGTCGGCCGTATTCTTCTTCTTTTCCACGGCCGCAAAGAAAAAAGTATTTCCCAGCAGGCATGGCTGCGGCGCCGCTTCTCTTTACGGAGGCGAAGCAGACGACGCGTGGGACATGTAGAAAAGCACGACTGCACCGCCGTTAGTTCCAGCGACGTCCACAATAGGGAAGCCCCTGATTGGCGATCCTGAAACTGTCTAAACGTCGGTTCTCGCTCGACAAACCAAGCTTGCTGCGGAAATGGCTCCATCTAGTGGGGCAAACGGACTTCAGGCCCAGCAGGCAAAAGGCAACGCGCTCAGCTCACTTCGAATCAAGCACCATCGGACGCCTCGCATCTTAAATGAACAACCTGCGCACCAAATAACGACACCACCACAAAGAGGGCGCGCACACACACACACACACACACACAATGAATTCGAAACTGAACAACCCAAAAATTTAATCCATAAGACTATCAACAGGACAGCAGATTTACGTTCGAAGCCCTGTTTTCCCGGCGTGCCCACGGTAGGTGTCTAATCGAATTGTGCAGGCTTTTTCTCTGCTAAGAGATTCTGCTCTTACGATAACGATTTCCTAAACTAAAAACACTTCTCCAAGCGACTGCTGGTACCCCCTACGACAAAAGAAAACGGTATTTAATTCATTAAATCACTAATATCAAACAACTCTGTACTCATTCGAATATTCGATTGGCAACATTGAAAAATGTTAGGTGTTTTTAAAAGCGATATTTGCAGTTTTAGCGAGTTGTAAAACAGTAAAAAAATAAAAAATAACGTGAATATTGTGAAATATTTTTAAATTCTTTAATACCTAGCGCGTCCATGCTGGGTGAAGTGCAGCGCCGCCAGCACTCTCGGGTAGTAATTAAGAAAGCCTACGGAAACCTTTGCACGAGGGCACCTATTGCGCCATCCAGCACTCAATTAAAAATAAGTGGTTGTGCCTTATTAAATAAAGAGGAAGAAGTCCCTTATATCTACCTACTACATGCGATTGTCATCATGGCGATGACGACGTAAATTAGCGCCAGCCCACAGGTAGCGTTCCTCACCTAGCGGCGAAAGGCATAAACTACGACACGCGTGCTGGAGCAGTGCCATCTGTGCAAGGCTTTACTCATGCTTTACTTCATTTAGGTCCAATATCAAGCCATTTGTGCGCTGCCATTTCAACATGTTCCCATAGTCTCCGCAGCAGCATCGACATCATTACGAGCTGACGTGGCCATTCGTCGAGAATCCATAGAGAAAGATATCCGGTAATAGCTCCGTTCTACATGCAACGAGTTGGTCGAGATCGGTGCTGTCGACGTGCGCGGTTTCGCGGACATTTTCGTAAGCATTGAGGATTAGATCCCGCGCTTCCTGCTTCTGCGCAGTGTCCTGCAGGCCATGTACGCCTAGCCCACGTCCGTTCAGGCTGACGCCGTCAAGACTGTAATGGCCAGCAGGGCCTTCGTGGCTCGTGTCCAGGCGGAGTCGAGCACGACACTCGCATTGACACCGCTCAGCGACAGCGCCTCACCGCACCCTTCGTACGAGCCGGCACAGATGCCAGCAGCCGTGATCCCACTGCCGACGCGCCAGCTGGCCATCCAGACAGCCGAGTGCGCTGGCAACTGCAACCGACTCCATCCTGAAGGTAGCGCTCGTCTGCGGCGGCACAAACACCACCAGGCACCGCCAGGACGCCTTTGGCCAAGCAGCTGCTCGCGCGGGCGCGATCGAGAGATGTGCGATGGCCAGCGCTGTTCTGGTTTTGCAGCCGTGCAGCCATCGTTCCATGATCCAGTCTAGGCGGCTGAGAGTAGCAACCGAAGACGCTGGTGGCAAAACCGCGGCCTGCCAGCTTTGAGTCGCTCATGTCTGTGATCGCGGGTACTGTGGCGGCTGTTCAACGCTGGGACTTTGATTACGTCAAGCTCGTCACGTGCGCGGAACTCTAACATTTGGCAATGCACTACCGAAGTTGTGTATCCACTGCATGTGCCCCACGAGTCTTCGGGAAGCCTTGGCAAGCCGATTAGTGTTTGGTGCTTAATTCTCCTAGCACTGTAGTGTGTTTATTGTTTTGCGGTTTTTATTGTTGTCGTTGCGTGCTTCGCACAATTATTTTAGACGTTGTAGCTATATACTGTCTGATTTGATAAAAGTTCAATTTGTAGTGAAAACTTTGTGTATGGGTTTATTTCTTTCTTTTCCCACCTCGTCTTTTAATCTTTAGCTGCAGTTGCTATGGCGTGCGGTGACCTTGTGGTAGATCATCTGCCTCGCTTTCGGGAAAGGCTGGGTCTGATCGCCGTCGTCGTCGTTAGCGCAGTCTACTCACTGGTTTTCTAATGAGTACAAGATTTCTCCCGGCCTGACGCTCGGCTTTTCTGGAGTTAAATGCTTCAGAAAAAGGCCTTGACCGTGGCCGTTGCCTTCAGCTGCAGCTGTCGCTTCGACTGTCGGAGGTGGTAATTTGGACTCTTATTCTCCGCTCTCCAGGGCGGATAGCTATGCAAAGGAGCGTGCGCCTTCCACGCTTACTGAGACCAGTATTACGTCTGCACTGAAGCTTGGTGGCCTGGCGACTCTTACGCATCCCTCTACGGACTCGCGACATGGAGCTATACACGATGTAATGACAGGGATGATGTGTGGAGTTCTCCGCTCCAGAAAGCTACCTGTAGACTATGTAGTAATTCCTGAGGTCTTTGTCAACAGGATGGCAGCTGCGTCGCGACTGGCTGCAAGTTGCACAAGCAGATCTTGGAAACTCCAGCCATTATCGCCAGCCTTCAGAGAAGATCGATTGAAACAGGTGACTTAAATATACGAACCTGTGCAGGCGTAAATACAAATCTCATAAACAGACGGCGAAGTCGGAAACTGTTTATCACAGGCAACTGCCGCGTGGTAGAAAAAAGAGCGAGGACCCGGCGCTGAAGGCAGCACACTCAGAAGTTACAGACCAAGGAACTCGCACTGGTTGATCTCCTGTGTCTGGAGCGCGTGGCGTTCATGCCATCACAATGTTGCATGATAGCGCACAGCTCGATGCTTGTGCACTCAAACAGTTTCGTCATTGTATTCGAATCGTGTTAAGTGCTACATCCGACGAAAAGAGCACAGTGAGATCTGAAGTGCTTGGACGGCATGAATCGCGCACCGTCTATTATAATGTCGTTCGTCCCAATCTCCCAGTGCGTACCTTGTTCCCTCCAAGGAGCGTGATGTTCACATCATGTCCCAACAAGGGGTCGGCCGTATTCTTCTTCTTTTCCACGGCCGCAAAGAAAAAAGTATTTCCCAGCAGGCATGGCTGCGGCGCCGCTTCTCTTTACGGAGGCGAAGCAGACGACGCGTGGGACATGTAGAAAAGCACGACTGCAGCGCCGTTAGTTCCAGCGACGTCCACAATAGGGAAGCCCCTGATTGGCGATCCTGAAACTGTCTAAACGTCGGTTCTCGCTCGACAAACCAAGCTTGCTGCGGAAATGGCTCCATCTAGTGGGGCAAACGGACTTCCGGCCCAGCAGGCAAAAGGCAACGCGCTCAGCTCACTTCGAATCAAGCACCATCGGACGCCTCGCATCTTAAATGAACAACCTGCGCACCAAATAACGACACCACCACAAAGATGGCGCGCGCACACACACACACACACAATGAATTCGAAACTGAACAACCCAAAAATTTAATCCATAAGACTATCAACAGGCCAGCAGATTTACGTTCGAAGCCCTGTTTTCCCGGCGTGCCCACGGTAGGTGTCTAATCGAATTGTGCAGGCTTTTTCTCTGCTAAGAGATTCTGCTCTTACAATAACGATTTCCTAAACTAAAAACACTTCTCCAAGCGACTGCAGGTACCCCCTACGACAGAAGAAAACGGTATTTAATTCATTAAATCACTAATATCAAACAACTCTGTACTCATTCGAATATTCGATTGGCAACATTGAAAAATGTTAGGTGTTTTTAAAAGCGATATTTGCAGTTTTAGCGAGTTGTAAAACAGTAAAAAAATAAAAAATAACGTGAATATTGTGAAATATTTTTAAATTCTTTAATACCTAGCGCGTCCATGCTGGGTGAAGTGCAGCGCCGCCAGCACTCTCGGGTAGTAATTAAGAAAGCCTACGGAAACCTTTGCACGAGGGCACCTAATGCGCCATCCAGCACTCAATTAAAAATAAGTGGTTGTGCCTTATTAAATAAAGATTAAGAAGTCCCTTATGTCTACCTACAACCTGCGATTGTCATCATGGCGATGACGACGTAAATTAGCGCCAGCCCACAGGTAGCGTTCCTCACCTAGCGGCGGAAGGCATAAACTACGACACGCGTGCTGGAGCAGTGCCCTCTGTGCAAGGCTTTACTCATGCTTTAATCCATTTAGGTCCAATATCTAGCCATTTGTGCGCTGCCATTTCAACATGTTCCCATAGTCTCCGCAGCAGCATCGACATCATTACGAGCTGACGTGGCCATTCGTCGAGAATCCATAGAGAAAGATATCCGGTAATAGCTCCGTTCTACATGCAACGAGTTGGTCGAGATCGGTGCTGTCGACGTGCGCGGTTTCGCGGACGTTTTCGTAAGCATTGGGGATTAGATCCCGCGCTTCCTGCTTCTGCGCAGTGTCCTGCAGGCCATGTACGCCAAGCCCACGTCCGTTCAGGCTGACGCCGTCAAGACTGTAATGGCCAGCAGGGCCTTCGTGGCTCGTGTCCAGGCGGAGTCGAGCACGACACTCGCATTGACACCGCTCAGCGACAGCGCCTCACCACACCCTTCGTACGAGCCGGCACAGATGCCAGCAGCCGTTCTCCCACTGCCGACGCGCCAGCTGGCCATCCAGACAGCCGAGTGCGCTGGCAACTGCAACCGACTCCATCCTGAAGGTAGCGCTCGTCTGCGGCGGCACAAACACCACCAGGCACCGCCAGGACGCCTTTGGCCAAGCAGCTGCTCGCGCGGGCGCGATCGAGAGATGTGCGATGGCCAGCGCTGTTCTGCTTTTGCAGCCGTGCAGCCATCGTTCCATGATCCAGTCTAGGCGGCTGGGAGTAGCAACCGAAGACGCTGGTGGCAAAACCGCGGCCTGCCAGCTTTGAGTCGCTCATGTCTGTGATCGCGGGTACTGTGGCGGCTGTTCAACGCTGGGACTTTGATTACGTCAAGCTCGTCACGTGCGCGGAACTCTAACATTTGGCAATGCACCACCGAAGTTGTGTATCCACTGCATGTGCCCCACGAGTCTTCGGGTAGCCTTGGCAAGGCGATTAGTGTTTGGTGCTTAATTCTCCTAGCACTGTAGTGTGTTTATTGTTTTGCGGTTTTTATTGTTGTCGTTGCGTGCTTCGCACAATTATTTTAGACGTTGTAGCTATATACTGTCTGATTTGATAAAAGTTCAATTTGTAGTGAAAACTTTGTGTATGGGTTTATTTCTTTCTTTTCCCACCTCGTCTTTTAATCTTTAGCTGCAGTTCCTATGGTGTGCGGTGACCTTGTGGTAGATCATCTGCCTCGCTTTCGGGAAAGGCTGGGTCTGATCGTCGTCGTCGTCGTCGTTAGCGCAGTCTACCCACCGGTTTTCTATTGAGTACAAGATTTCTCCCGGCCTGACGCTCGGCTTTTCTGGAGGTAAATGCTTCAGAAAAAGGCCTTGACCGTGGCCGTTGCCTTCAGCTGCAGCTGTCGCTTCGACTGTCGGATGTGGTAATTTGGACTCTTATTCTCTGCTCTCCAGGGCGGATAGCTATGCAAAGGAGCGTGCGCCTTCCACGCTTACTGAGACCAGTATTACGTCTGCACTGAAGCTTGGTGGCCTGGCGACTCTTACGCATCCCTCTACGGACTCGCGACATGGAGCTATACACGATGTAATGACAGGGATGATGTGTGGAGTTCTCCACTCCAGAAAGCTACCTGTAGACCATGTAGTAATTCCTGAGGTTTTTGTCAACAGGATGGCAGCTGCGTCGCGACTGGCTGCAAGTTGCACAAGCAGATCTTGGAAACTCCAGCCATTATCGCCAGCCTTCAGAGAAGATCGATTGAAACAGGTGACTTAAATATACGAACCTGTGCAGGCGTAAATACAAATCTCATAAACAGACGGCGAAGTCGGAAACTGTTTATCACAGGCAACTGCCGCGTGGTAGAAAAAAGAGCGAGGACCCGGCGCTGAAGGCAGCACACTCAGAAGTTACAGACCAAGGAACTCGCACTGGTAGATCTCCTGTGTCTGGAGCGCGTGGCGTTCATGCCATCAGAATGTTGCATGATAGCGCACAGCTCGATGTTTGTGCACTCAAACAGTTTCGGCATTGTATTCGATTCGTGTTAAGTGCTACATCCGACGAAAAGAGCACAGTGAGATCTGAAGTGCTTGGACGGCATGAATCGCGCGCCGTCTATTATAATGTCGTTCGTCCCAATCTCCCAGTGCGTACCTTGTTCCCTCCAAGGAGCGTGATATTCTCATCATGTCCCAACAAGGGGTCGGCCGTATTCTTCTTCTTTTCCACGGCCGGAAAGAAAAAAGTATTTCCCAGCAGGCATGGCTGCGGCGCCGCTTCTCTTTACGGAGGCGAAGCAGACGACGCGTGGGACATGTAGAAAAGCACGACTGCAGCGCCGTTAGTTCCAGCGACGTCCACAACAGGGAAGCCCCTGATTGGCGATCCTGAAACTGTCTAAACGTCGGTTCTCGCTCGACAAACCAAGCTTGCTGCGGAAATGGCTCCATGTAGTGGGGCAAACGGACTTCAGGCCCAGCAGGCAAAAGGCAACGCGCTCAGCTCACTTCGAATCAAGCACCATCGGACGCTTCGCATCTTAAATGAACAACCTGCGCACCAAATAACGACACCAACACAAAGAGGGCGCGCACACACACACACACACACACACACACAATGAATTCGAAACTGAACACCCCAAAAATTTAATCCATAAGACTATCAACAGGACAGCAGATTTACGTTCGAAGCCCTGTTTTCCCGGCGTGCCCACGGTAGGTGTCTAATCGAATTGTGCAATCTTTTTCTCTGCTAAGAGATTCTGCTCTTACGATAACGATTTCCTAAACTAAAAACACTTCTCCAAGCGACTGCAGGTACCCCCTACGACAGAAGAAAACGGTATTTAATTCATTAAATCACTAATATCAAACAACTCTGTACTCATTCGAATATTCGATTGGCAACATTGAAAAATGTTAGGTGTTTTTAAAAGCGATATTTGCAGTTTTAGCGAGTTGTAAAACAGTAAAAAAAATAAAAAATAACGTGAATATTGTGAAATATTTTTAAATTCTTTAATACCTAGCGCGTCCATGCTGGGTGAAGTGCAGCGCCGCCAGCACTCTCGGGTAGTAATTAAGAAAGCCTACGGAAACCTTTGCACGAGGGCACCTATTGCGCCATCCAGCACTCAATTAAAAATAAGTGGTGGTGCCTTATTAAATAAAGAGGAAGAAGTCCCTTATATCTACCTACTACCTGCGATTGTCATCATGGCGATGACGACGTAAATTAGCGCCAGCCCACAGGTAGCGTTCCTCACCTAGAGGCGAAAGGCATAAACTACGACACGCGTGCTGGAGCAGTGCCATCTGTGCAAGGCTTTACTCATGCTTTACTTCATTTAGGTCCAATATCAAGCCATTTGTGCGCTGCCATTTCAACATGTTCCCATAGTCTCCGCAGCAGCATCGACATCATTACGAGCTGACGTGGCCATTCGTCGAGAATCCATAGAGAAAGATATCCGGTAATAGCTCCGTTCTACATGCAACGAGTTGGTCGAGATCGGTGCTGTCGACGTGCGCGGTTTCGCGGACATTTTCGTAAGCATTGAGGATTAGATCCCGCGCTTCCTGCTTCTGCGCAGTGTCCTGCAGGCCATGTACGCCAAGCCCACGTCCGTTCAGGCTGACGCCGTCAAGACTGTAATGGCCAGCAGGGCCTTCGTGGCTCGTGTCCAGGCGGAGTCGAGCACGACACTCGCATTGACACCGCTCAGCGACAGCGCCTCACCGCACCCTTCGTACGAGCCGGCACAGATGCCAGCAGCCGTGATCCCACTGCCGACGCGCCAGCTGGCCATCCAGACAGCCGAGTGCGCTGGCAACTGCAACCGACTCCATCCTGAAGGTAGCGCTCGTCTGCGGCGGCACAAACACCACCAGGCACCGCCAGGACGCCTTTGGCCAAGCAGCTGCTCGCGCGGGCGCGATCGAGAGATGTGCGATGGCCAGAGCTGTTCTGGTTTTGCAGCCGTGCAGCCATCGTTCCATGATCCAGTCTAGGCGGCTGGGAGTAGCAACCGAAGACGCTGGTGGCAAAACCGCGGCCTGCCAGCTTTGAGTCGCTCATGTCTGATCGCGGGTACTGTGGCGGCTGTTCAACGCTGGGACTTTGATTACGTCAAGCTCGTCACGTGCGCGGAACTCTAACATTTGGCAATGCACTACCGAAGTTGTGTATCCACTGCATGTGCCCCACGAGTCTTCGGGAAGCCTTGGCAAGGCGATTAGTGTTTGGTGCTTAATTCTCCTAGCACTGTAGTGTGTTTATTGTTTTGCGGTTTTTATTGTTGTCGTTGCGTGCTTCGCACAATTATTTTAGACGTTGTAGCTATATACTGTCTGATTTGATAAAAGTTCAATTTGTAGTGAAAACTTTGTGTATGGGTTTATTTCTTTCTTTTCCCACCTCGTCTTTTAATATTTAGCTGCAGTTGCTATGGCGTGCGGTGACCTTGTGGTAGATCATCTGCCTCGCTTTCGGGAAAGGCTGGGTCTGATCGCCGTCGTCGTCGTTAGCGCAGTCTACCCACCGGTTTTCTAATGAGTACAAGATTTCTCCCGGCCTGACGCTCGGCTTTTCTGGAGTTAAATGCTTCAGAAAAAGGCCTTGACCGTGGCCGTTGCCTTCAGCTGGAGCTGTCGCTTCGACTGTCGGAGGTGGTAATTTGGACTCTTATTCTCCGCTCTCCAGGGCGGATAGCTATGCAAAGGAGCGTGCGCCTTCCACGCTTACTGAGACCAGTATTACGTCTGCACTGAAGCTTGGTGGCCTGGCGACTCTTACGCATCCCTCTACGGACTCGCGACATGGAGCTATACACGATGTAATGACAGGGATGATGTGTGGAGTTCTCCGCTCCAGAAAGCTACCTGTAGACTATGTAGTAATTCCTGAGGTCTTTGTCAACAGGATGGCAGCTGCGTCGCGACTGGCTGCAAGTTGCACAAGCAGATCTTGGAAACTCCAGCCATTATCGCCAGCCTTCAGAGAATATCGATTGAAACAGGTGACTTAAATATACGAACCTGTGCAGGCGTAAATACAAATCTCATAAACAGACGGCGAAGTCGGAAACTGTTTATCACAGGCAACTGCCGCGTGGTAGAAAAAAGAGCGAGGACCCGGCGCTGAAGGCAGCACACTCAGAAGTTACAGACCAAGGAACTCGCACTGGTTGATCTGTGTCTGGAGCGCGTGGCGTTCATGCCATCAGAATGTTGCATGATAGCGCACAGCTCGATGCTTGTGCACTCAAACAGTTTCGTCATTGTATTCGAATCGTGTTAAGTTCTACATCCGACGAAAAGAGCACAGTGAGATCTGAAGTGCTTGGACGGCATGAATCGCGCACCGTCTATTATAATGTCGTTCGTCCCAATCTCCCAGTGCGTACCGTGTTCCCTCCAAGGAGCGTGATGTTCTCATCATGTCCCAACAAGGGGTCGGCCGTATTCTTCTTCTTTTCCACGGCCGCAAAGAAAAAAGTATTTACCAGCAGGCATGGCTGCGGCGCCGCTTCTCTTTACGGAGGCGAAGCAGACGACGCGTGGGACATGTAGAAAAGCACGACTGCACCGCCGTTAGTTCCAGCGACGTCCACAATAGGGAAGCCCCTGATTGGCGATCCTGAAACTGTCTAAACGTCGGTTCTCGCTCGACAAACCAAGCTTGCTGCGGAAATGGCTCCATCTAGTTGGGCAAACGGACTTCAGGCCCAGCAGGCAAAAGGCAACGCGCTCAGCTCACTTCGAATCAAGCACCATCGGACGCCTCGCATCTTAAATGAACAACCTGCGCACCAAATAACGACACCACCACAAAGAGGGCGCGCGCGCACACACACACACACACACACACACACACAATGAATTCGAAACTGAACAACCCAAAAATTTAATCCATAAGACTATCAACAGGACAGCAGATTTACGTTCGAAGCCCTGTTTTCCCGGCGTGCCCACGGTAGGTGTCTAATCGAATTGTGCAGGCTTTTTCTCTGCTAAGAGATTCTGCTCTTACAATAACGATTTCCTAAACTAAAAACACTTCTCCAAGCGACTGCAGGTACCCCCTACGACAGAAGAAAACGGTATTTAATTCATTAAATCCCTAATATCAAACAACTCTGTACTCATTCGAATATTCGATTGGCAACATTGAAAAATGTTAGGTGTTTTTAAAAGCGATATTTGCAGTTTTAGCGAGTTGTAAAACAGTAAAAAAATAAAAAATAACGTGAATATTGTGAAATATTTTTAAATTCTTTAATACCTAGCGCGTCCATGCTGGGTGAAGTGCAGCGCCGCCAGCACTCTCGGGTAGTAATTAAGAAAGCCTACGGAAACCTTTGCACGAGGGCACCTATTGCGCCATCCAGCACTCAATTAAAAATAAGTGGTGGTGCCTTATTAAATAAAGAGGAAGAAGTCCCTTATATCTACCTACTACCTGCGATTGTCATCATGGCGATGACGACGTAAATTAGCGCCAGCCCACAGGTAGCGTTCCTCACCTAGAGGCGAAAGGCATAAACTACGACACGCGTGCTGGAGCAGTGCCATCTGTGCAA
This sequence comes from Amblyomma mixtum, assembly GCF_055824585.1. Lineage (NCBI taxonomy): Eukaryota > Metazoa > Arthropoda > Arachnida > Ixodida > Ixodidae > Amblyomma > Amblyomma mixtum. Next base: position 181,907,810 of record NC_143014.1, read on the forward strand.
GGCTTTACTCATGCTTTACTTCATTTAGGTCCAATATCAAGCCATTTGTGCGCTGCCATTTCAACATGTTCCCATAGTCTCCGCAGCAGCATCGACATCATTACGAGCTGACGTGGCCATTCGTCGAGAATCCATAGAGAAAGATATCCGGTAATAGCTCCGTTCTACATGCAACGAGTTGGTCGAGATCGGTGCTGTCGACGTCCGCGGTTTCGCGGACATTTTCGTAAGCATTGAGGATTAGATCCCGCGCTTCCTGCTTCTGCGCAGTGTCCTGCAGGCCATGTACGCCAAGCCCACGTCCGTTCAGGCTGACGCCGTCAAGACTGTAATGGCCAGCAGGGCCTTCGTGGCTCGTGTCCAGGCGGAGTCGAGCACGACACTCGCATTGACACCGCTCAGCGACAGCGCCTCACCGCACCCTTCGTACGAGCCGGCACAGATGCCAGCAGCCGTGATCCCACTGCCGACGCGCCAGCTGGCCATCCAGACAGCCGAGTGCGCTGGCAACTGCAACCGACTCCATCCTGAAGGTAGCGCTCGTCTGCGGCGGCACAAACACCACCAGGCACCGCCAGGACGCCTTTGGCCAAGCAGCTGCTCGCGCGGGCGCGATCGAGAGATGTGCGATGGCCAGCGCTGTTCTGGTTTTGCAGCCGTGCAGCCATCGTTCCATGATCCAGTCTAGGCGGCTGAGAGTAGCAACCGAAGACGCTGGTGGCAAAACCGCGGCCTGCCAGCTTTGAGTCGCTCATGTCTGTGATCGCGGGTACTGTGGCGGCTGTTCAACGCTGGGACTTTGATTACGTCAAGCTCGTCACGTGCGCGGAACTCTAACATTTGGCAATGCACTACCGAAGTTGTGTATCCACTGCATGTGCCCCACGAGTCTTCGGGAAGCCTTGGCAAGGCGATTAGTGTTTGGTGCTTAATTCTCCTAGCACTGTAGTGTGTTTATTGTTTTGCGGTTTTTATTGTTGTCGTTGCGTGCTTCGCACAATTATTTTAGACATTGTAGCTATATACTGTCTGATTTGTTAAAAGTTCAATTTGTAGTGAAAACTTTGTGTATGGGTTTATTTCTTCCTTTTCCCACCTCGTCTTTTAATATTTAGCTGCAGTTGCTATGGCGTGCGGTGACCTTGTGGTAGATCATCTGCCTCGCTTTCGGGAAAGGCTGGGTCTGATCGCCGTCGTCGTCGTTAGCGCAGTCTACCCACCGGTTTTCTAATGAGTACAAGATTTCTCCCGGCCTGACGCTCGGCTTTTCTGGAGTTAAATGCTTCAGAAAAAGGCCTTGACCGTGGCCGTTGCCTTCAGCTGCAGCTGTCGCTTCGACTGTCGGAGGTGGTAATTTGGACTCTTATTCTCCGCTCTCCAGGGCGGATAGCTATGCAAAGGAGCGTGCGCCTTCCACGCTTACTGAGACCAGTATTACGTCTGCACTGAAGCTTGGTGGCCTGGCGACTCTTACGCATCCCTCTACGGACTCGCGACATGGAGCTATACACGATGTAATGACAGGGATGATGTGTGGAGTTCTCCGCTCCAGAAAGCTACCTGTAGACTATGTAGTAATTCCTGAGGTCTTTGTCAACAGGATGGCAGCTGCGTCGCGACTGGCTGCAAGTTGCACAAGCAGATCTTGGAAACTCCAGCCATTATCGCCAGCCTTCAGAGAAGATCGATTGAAACAGGTGACTTAAATATACGAACCTGTGCAGGCGTAAATACAAATCTCATAAACAGACGGCGAAGTCGGAAACTGTTTATCACAGGCAACTGCCGCGTGGTAGAAAAAAGAGCGAGGACCCGGCGCTGAAGGCAGCACACTCAGAAGTTACAGACCAAGGAACTCGCACTGGTTGATCTCCTGTGTCTGGAGCGCGTGGCGTTCATGCCATCAGAATGTTGCATGATAGCGCACAGCTCGATGCTTGTGCACTCAAACAGTTTCGTCATTGTATTCGAATCGTGTTAAGTTCTACATCCGACGAAAAGAGCACAGTGAGATCTGGAGTGCTTGGACGGCATGAATCGCGCACCGTCTATTATAATGTCGTTCGTCCCAATCTCCCAGTGCGTACCTTGTTCCCTCCAAGGAGCGTGATGTTCTCATCATGTCCCAACAAGGGGTCGGCCGTATTCTTCTTCTTTTCCACGGCCGCAAAGAAAAAAGTATTTCCCAGCAGGCATGGCTGCGGCGCCGCTTCTCTTTACGGAGGCGAAGCAGACGACGCGTGGGACATGTAGAAAAGCACGACTGCACCGCCGTTAGTTCCAGCGACGTCCACAATAGGGAAGCCCCTGATTGGCGATCCTGAAACTGTCTAAACGTCGGTTCTCGCTCGACAAACCAAGCTTGCTGCGGAAATGGCTCCATCTAGTGGGGCAAACGGACTTCAGGCCCAGCAGGCAAAAGGCAACGCGCTCAGCTCACTTCGAATCAAGCACCATCGGACGCCTCGCATCTTAAATGAACAACCTGCGCACCAAATAACGACACCACCACAAAGAGGGCGCGCACACACACACACACACACACACAATGAATTCGAAACTGAACAACCCAAAAATTTAATCCATAAGACTATCAACAGGACAGCAGATTTACGTTCGAAGCCCTGTTTTCCCGGCGTGCCCACGCTAGGTGTCTAATCGAATTGTGCAGGCTTTTTCTCTGCTAAGAGATTCTGCTCTTACGATAACGATTTCCTAAACTAAAAACACTTCTCCAAGCGACTGCTGGTACCCCCTACGACAAAAGAAAACGGTATTTAATTCATTAAATCACTAATATCAAACAACTCTGTACTCATTCGAATATTCGATTGGCAACATTGAAAAATGTTAGGTGTTTTTAAAAGCGATATTTGCAGTTTTAGCGAGTTGTAAAACAGTAAAAAAATAAAAAATAACGTGAATATTGTGAAATATTTTTAAATTCTTTAATACCTAGCGCGTCCATGCTGGGTGACGTGCAGCGCCGCCAGCACTCTCGGGTAGTAATTAAGAAAGCCTACGGAAACCTTTGCACGAGGGCACCTATTGCGCCATCCAGCACTCAATTAAAAATAAGTGGTTGTGCCTTATTAAATAAAGAGGAAGAAGTCCCTTATATCTACCTACTACATGCGATTGTCATCATGGCGATGACGACGTAAATTAGCGCCAGCCCACAGGTAGCGTTCCACACCTAGCGGCGAAAGGCATAAACTACGACACGCGTGCTGGAGCAGTGCCATCTGTGCAAGGCTTTACTCATGCTTTACTTCATTTAGGTCCAATATCAAGCCATTTGTGCGCTGCCATTTCAACATGTTCCCATAGTCTCCGCAGCAGCATCGACATCATTACGAGCTGACGTGGCCATTCGTCGAGAATCCATAGAGAAAGATATCCGGTAATAGCTCCGTTCTACATGCAACGAGTTGGTCGAGATCGGTGCTGTCGACGTGCGCGGTTTCGCGGACATTTTCGTAAGCATTGAGGATTAGATCCCGCGCTTCCTGCTTCTGCGCAGTGTCCTGCAGGCCATGTACGCCTAGCCCACGTCCGTTCAGGCTGACGCCGTCAAGACTGTAATGGCCAGCAGGGCCTTCGTGGCTCGTGTCCAGGCGGAGTCGAGCACGACACTCGCATTGACACCGCTCAGCGACAGCGCCTCACCGCACCCTTCGTACGAGCCGGCACAGATGCCAGCAGCCGTGATCCCACTGCCGACGCGCCAGCTGGCCATCCAGACAGCCGAGTGCGCTGGCAACTGCAACCGACTCCATCCTGAAGGTAGCGCTCGTCTGCGGCGGCACAAACACCACCAGGCACCGCCAGGACGCCTTTGGCCAAGCAGCTGCTCGCGCGGGCGCGATCGAGAGATGTGCGATGGCCAGCGCTGTTCTGGTTTTGCAGCCGTGCAGCCATCGTTCCATGATCCAGTCTAGGCGGCTGAGAGTAGCAACCGAAGACGCTGGTGGCAAAACCGCGGCCTGCCAGCTTTGAGTCGCTCATGTCTGTGATCGCGGGTACTGTGGCGGCTGTTCAACGCTGGGACTTTGATTACGTCAAGCTCGTCACGTGCGCGGAACTCTAACATTTGGCAATGCACTACCGAAGTTGTGTATCCACTGCATGTGCCCCACGAGTCTTCGGGAAGCCTTGGCAAGGCGATTAGTGTTTGGTGCTTAATTCTCCTAGCACTGTAGTGTGTTTATTGTTTTGCGGTTTTTATTGTTGTCGTTGCGTGCTTCGCACAATTATTTTAGACGTTGTAGCTATATACTGTCTGATTTGATAAAAGTTCAATTTGTAGTGAAAACTTTGTGTATGGGTTTATTTCTTTCTTTTCCCACCTCGTCTTTTAATCTTTAGCTGCAGTTGCTATGGCGTGCGGTGACCTTGTGGTAGATCATCTGCCTCGCTTTCGGGAAAGGCTGGGTCTGATCGCCGTCGTCGTCGTTAGCGCAGTCTACTCACCGGTTTTCTAATGACTACAAGATTTCTCCCGGCCTGACGCTCGGCTTTACTGGAGTTAAATGCTTCAGAAAAAGGCCTTGACCGTGGCCGTTGCCTTCAGCTGCAGCTGTCGCTTCGACTGTCGGAGGTGGTAATTTGGACTCTTATTCTCCGCTCTCCAGGGCGGATAGCTATGCAAAGGAGCGTGCGCCTTCCACGCTTACTGAGACCAGTATTACGTCTGCACTGAAGCTTGGTGGCCTGGCGACTCTTACGCATCCCTCTACGGACTCGCGACATGGAGCTATACACGATGTAATGACAGGGATGATGTGTGGAGTTCTCCGCTCCAGAAAGCTACCTGTAGACTATGTAGTAATTCCTGAGGTCTTTGTCAACAGGATGGCAGCTGCGTCGCGACTGGCTGCAAGTTGCACAAGCAGATCTTGGAAACTCCAGCCATTATCGCCAGCCTTCAGAGAAGATCGATTGAAACAGGTGACTTAAATATACGAACCTGTGCAGGCGTAAATACAAATCTCATAAACAGACGGCGAAGTCGGAAACTGTTTATCACAGGCAACTGCCGCGTGGTAGAAAAAAGAGCGAGGACCCGGCGCTGAAGGCAGCACACTCAGAAGTTACAGACCAAGGAACTCGCACTGGTTGATCTCCTGTGTCTGGAGCGCGTGGCGTTCATGCCATCACAATGTTGCATGATAGCGCACAGCTCGATGCTTGTGCACTCAAACAGTTTCGTCATTGTATTCGAATCGTGTTAAGTGCTACATCCGAAGAAAAGAGCACAGTGAGATCTGAAGTGCTTGGACGGCATGAATCGCGCACCGTCTATTATAATGTCGTTCGTCCCAATCTCCCAGTGCGTACCTTGTTCCCTCCAAGGAGCGTGATGTTCACATCATGTCCCAACAAGGGGTCGGCCGTATTCTTCTTCTTTTCCACGGCCGCAAAGAAAAAAGTATTTCCCAGCAGGCATGGCTGCGGCGCCGCTTCTCTTTACGGAGGCGAAGCAGACGACGCGTGGGACATGTAGAAAAGCACGACTGCAGCGCCGTTAGTTCCAGCGACGTCCACAATAGGGAAGCCCCTGATGGCGATTCTGAAACTGTCTAAACGTCGGTTCTCGCTCGACAAACCAAGCTTGCTGCGGAAATGGCTCCATCTAGTGGGGCAAACGGACTTCAGGCCCAGCAGGCAAAAGGCAACGCGCTCAGCTCACTTCGAATCAAGCACCATCGGACGCCTCGCATCTTAAATGAACAACCTGCGCACCAAATAACGACACCACCACAAAGATGGCGCGCGCGCACACACACACACACAATGAATTCGAAACTGAACAACCCAAAAATTTAATCCATAAGACTATCAACAGGCCAGCAGATTTACGTTCGAAGCCCTGTTTTCCCGGCGTGCCCACGGTAGGTGTCTAATCGAATTGTGCAGGCTTTTTCTCTGCTAAGAGATTCTGCTCTTACAATAACGATTTCCTAAACTAAAAACACTTCTCCAAGCGACTGCAGGTACCCCCTACGACAGAAGAAAACGGTATTTAATTCATTAAATCACTAATATCAAACAACTCTGTACTCATTCGAATATTCGATTGGCAACATTGAAAAATGTTAGGTGTTTTTAAAAGCGATATTTGCAGTTTTAGCGAGTTGTAAAACAGTAAAAAAATAAAAAATAACGTGAATATTGTGAAATATTTTTAAATTCTTTAATACCTAGCGCGTCCATGCTGGGTGAAGTGCAGCGCCGCCAGCACTCTCGGGTAGTAATTAAGAAAGCCTACGGAAACCTTTGCACGAGGGCACCTATTGCGCCATCCAGCACTCAATTAAAAATAAGTGGTGGTGCCTTATTAAATAAAGAGGAAGAAGTCCCTTATATCTACCTACTACCTGCGATTGTCATCATGGCGATGACGACGTAAATTAGCGCCAGCCCACAGGTAGCGTTCCTCACCTAGAGGCGAAAGGCATAAACTACGACACGCGTGCTGGAGCAGTGCCATCTGTGCAAGGCTTTACTCACGCTTTACTTCATTTAGGTCCAATATCAAGCCATTTGTGCGCTGCCATTTCAACATGTTCCCATAGTCTCCGCAGCAGCATCGACATCATTACGAGCTGACGTGGCCATTCGTCGAGAATCCATAGAGAAAGATATCCGGTAATAGCTCCGTTCTACATGCAACGAGTTGGTCGAGATCGGTGCTGTCGACGTCCGCGGTTTCGCGGACATTTTCGTAAGCATTGAGGATTAGATCCCGCGCTTCCTGCTTCTGCGCAGTGTCCTGCAGGCCATGTACGCCAAGCCCACGTCCGATCAGGCTGACGCCGTCAAGACTGTAATGGCCAGCAGGGCCTTCGTGGCTCGTGTCCAGGCGGAGTCGAGCACGACACTCGCATTGACACCGCTCAGCGACAGCGCCTCACCACACCCTTCGTACGAGCCGGCACAGATGCCAGCAGCCGTTCTCCCACTGCCGACGCGCCAGCTGGCCATCCAGACAGCCGAGTGCGCTGGCAACTGCAACCGACTCCATCCTGAAGGTAGCGCTCGTCTGCGGCGGCACAAACACCACCAGGCACCGCCAGGACGCCTTTGGCCAAGCAGCTGCTCGCGCGGGCGCGATCGAGAGATGTGCGATGGCCAGCGCTGTTCTGGTTTTGCAGCCGTGCAGCCATCGTTCCATGATCCAGTGTAGGCGGCTGGGAGTAGCAACCGAAAACGCTGGTGGCAAAACCGCGGCCTGCCAGCTTTCAGTCGCTCATGTCTGTGATCGCGGGTACTGTGGCGGCTGTTCAACGCTGGGACTTTGATTACGTCAAGCTCGTCACGTGCGCGGAACTCTAACATTTGGCAATGCACTACCGAAGTTGTGTATCCACTGCATGTGCCCCACGAGTCTTCGGGTAGCCTTGGCAAGGCGATTAGTGTTTGGTGCTTAATTCTCCTAGCACTGTAGTGTGTTTATTGTTTTGCGGTTTTTATTGTTGTCGTTGCGTGCTTCGCACAATTATTTTAGACGTTGTAGCTATATACTGTCTGATTTGATAAAAGTTCAATTTGTAGTGAAAACTTTGTGTATGGGTTTATTTCTTTCTTTTCCCACCTCGTCTTTTAATCTTTAGCTGCAGTTCCTATGGCGTGCGGTGACCTTGTGGTAGATCATCTGCCTCGCTTTCGGGAAAGGCTGGGTCTGATCGTCGTCGTCGTCGTCGTTAGCGCAGTCTACCCACCGGTTTTCTATTGAGTACAAGATTTCTCCCGGCCTGACGCTCGGCTTTTCTGGAGGTAAATGCTTCAGAAAAAGGCCTTGACCGTGGCCGTTGCCTTCAGCTGCAGCTGTCGCTTCGACTGTCGGAGGTGGTAATTTGGACTCTTATTATCCGCTCTCCAGGGCGGATAGCTATGCAAAGGAGCGTGCGCCTTCCACGCTTACTGAGACCAGTATTACGTCTGCACTGAAGCTTGGTGGCCTGGCGACTCTTACGCATCCCTCTACGGACTCGCGACATGGAGCTATACACGATGTAATGACAGGGATAATGTGTGTAGTTCTCCACTCCAGAAAGCTACCTGTAGACCATGTAGTAATTCCTGAGGTTTTTGTCAACAGGATGGCAGCTGCGTCGCGACTGGCTGCAAGTTGCACAAGCAGATCTTGGAAACTCCAGCCATTATCGCCAGCCTTCAGAGAAGATCGATTGAAACAGGTGACTTAAATATACGAACCTGTGCAGGCGTAAATACAAATCTCATAAACAGACGGTGAAGTCGGAAACTGTTTATCACAGGCAACTGCCGCGTGGTAGAAAAAAGAGCGAGGACCCGGCGCTGAAGGCAGCACACTCAGAAGTTACAGACCAAGGAACTCGCACTGGTTGATCTCCTGTGTCTGGAGCGCGTGGCGTTCATGCCATCAGAATGTTGCATGATAGCGCACAGCTCGATGCTTGTGCACTCAAACAGTTTCGGCATTGTATTCGATTCGTGTTAAGTGCTACATCCGACGAAAAGAGCACAGTGAGATCTGAAGTGCTTGGACGGCATGAATCGCGCACCGTCTATTATAATGTCGTTCGTCCCAATCTCCCAGTGCGTACCTTGTTCCCTCCAAGGAGCGTGATATTCTCATCATGTCCCAACAAGGGGTCGGCCGTATTCTTCTTCTTTTCCACGGCCGGAAAGAAAAAAGTATTTCCCAGCAGGCATGGCTGCGGCGCCGCTTCTCTTTACGGAGGCGAAGCAGACGACGCGTGGGACATGTAGAAAAGCACGACTGCAGCGCCGTTAGTTCCAGCGACGTCCACAACAGGGAAGCCCCTGATTGGCGATCCTGAAACTGTCTAAACGTCGGTTCTCGCTCGACAAACCAAGCTTGCTGCGGAAATGGCTCCATGTAGTGGGGCAAACGGACTTCAGGCCCAGCAGGCAAAAGGCAACGCGCTCAGCTCACTTCGAATCAAGCACCATCGGACGCTTCGCATCTTAAATGAACAACCTGCGCACCAAATAACGACACCAACACAAAGAGGGCGCACACACACACACACACACACACACACAATGAATTCGAAACTGAACAACCCAAAAATTTAATCCATAAGACTATCAACAGGACAGCAGATTTACGTTCGAAGCCCTGTTTTCCCGGCGTGCCCACGGTAGGTGTCTAATCGAATTGTGCAATCTTTTTCTCTGCTAAGAGATTCTGCTCTTACGATAACGATTTCCTAAACTAAAAACACTTCTCCAAGCGACTGCAGGTACCCCCTACGACAGAAGAAAACGGTATTTAATTCATTAAATCACTAATATCAAACAACTCTGTACTCATTCGAATATTCGATTGGCAACATTGAAAAATGTTAGGTGTTTTTAAAAGCGATATTTGCAGTTTTAGCGAGTTGTAAAACAGTAAAAAAATAAAAAATAACGTGAATATTGTGAAATATTTTTAAATTCTTTAATACCTAGCGCGTCCATGCTGGGTGAAGTGCAGCGCCGCCAGCACTCTCGGGTAGTAATTAAGAAAGCCTACGGAAACCTTTGCACGAGGGCACCTATTGCGCCATCCAGCACTCAATTAAAAATAAGTGGTGGTGCCTTATTAAATAAAGAGGAAGAAGTCCCTTATATCTACCTACTACCTGCGATTGTCATCATGGCGATGACGACGTAAATTAGCGCCAGCCCACAGGTAGCGTTCCTCACCTAGAGGCGAAAGGCATAAACTACGACACGCGTGCTGGAGCAGTGCCATCTGTGCAAGGCTTTACTCATGCTTTACTTCATTTAGGTCCAATATCAAGCCATTTGTGCGCTGCCATTTCAACATGTTCCCATAGTCTCCGCAGCAGCATCGACATCATTACGAGCTGACGTGGCCATTCGTCGAGAATCCATAGAGAAAGATATCCGGTAATAGCTCCGTTCTACATGCAACGAGTTGGTCGAGATCGGTGCTGTCGACGTGCGCGGTTTCGCGGACATTTTCGTAAGCATTGAGGATTAGATCCCGCGCTTCCTGCTTCTGCGCAGTGTCCTGCAGGCCATGTACGCCAAGCCCACGTCCGTTCAGGCTGACGCCGTCAAGACTGTAATGGCCAGCAGGGCCTTCGTGGCTCGTGTCCAGGCGGAGTCGAGCACGACACTCGCATTGACACCGCTCAGCGACAGCGCCTCACCGCACCCTTCGTACGAGCCGGCACAGATGCCAGCAGCCGTGATCCCACTGCCGACGCGCCAGCTGGCCATCCAGACAGCCGAGTGCGCTGGCAACTGCAACCGACTCCATCCTGAAGGTAGCGCTCGTCTGCGGCGGCACAAACACCACCAGGCACCGCCAGGACGCCTTTGGCCAAGCAGCTGCTCGCGCGGGCGCGATCGAGAGATGTGCGATGGCCAGAGCTGTTCTGGTTTTGCAGCCGTGCAGCCATCGTTCCATGATCCAGTCTAGGCGGCTGGGAGTAGCAACCGAAGACGCTGGTGGCAAAACCGCGGCCTGCCAGCTTTGAGTCGCTCATGTCTGATCGCGGGTACTGTGGCGGCTGTTCAACGCTGGGACTTTGATTACGTCAAGCTCGTCACGTGCGCGGAACTCTAACATTTGGCAATGCACTACCGAAGTTGTGTATCCACTGCATGTGCCCCACGAGTCTTCGGGAAGCCTTGGCAAGGCGATTAGTGTTTGGTGCTTAATTCTCCTAGCACTGTAGTGTGTTTATTGTTTTGCGGTTTTTATTGTTGTCGTTGCGTGCTTCGCACAATTATTTTAGACGTTGTAGCTATATACTGTCTGATTTGATAAAAGTTCAATTTGTAGTGAAAACTTTGTGTATGGGTTTATTTCTTTCTTTTCCCACCTCGTCTTTTAATATTTAGCTGCAGTTGCTATGGCGTGCGGTGACCTTGTGGTAGATCATCTGCCTCGCTTTCGGGAAAGGCTGGGTCTGATCGCCGTCGTCGTCGTTAGCGCAGTCTACCCACCGGTTTTCTAATGAGTACAAGATTTCTCCCGGCCTGACGCTCGGCTTTTCTGGAGTTAAATGCTTCAGAAAAAGGCCTTGGCCGTGGCCGTTGCCTTCAGCTGCAGCTGTCGCTTCGACTGTCGGAGGTGGTAATTTGGACTCTTATTCTCCGCTCTCCAGGGCGGATAGCTATGCAAAGGAGCGTGCGCCTTCCACGCTTACTGAGACCAGTATTACGTCTGCACTGAAGCTTGGTGGCCTGGCGACTCTTACGCATCCCTCTACGGACTCGCGACATGGAGCTATACACGATGTAATGACAGGGATGATGTGTGGAGTTCTCCGCTCCAGAAAGCTACCTGTAGACTATGTAGTAATTCCTGAGGTCTTTGTCAACAGGATGGCAGCTGCGTCGCGACTGGCTGCAAGTTGCACATGCAGATCTTGGAAACTCCAGCCATTATCGCCAGCCTTCAGAGAAGATCGATTGAAACAGGTGACTTAAATATACGAACCTGTGCAGGCGTAAATACAAATCTCATAAACAGACGGCGAAGTCGGAAACTGTTTATCACAGGCAACTGCCGCGTGGTAGAAAAAAGAGCGAGGACCCGGCGCTGAAGGCAGCACACTCAGAAGTTACAGACCAAGGAACTCGCACTGGTTGATCTCCTGTGTCTGGAGCGCGTGGCGTTCATGCCATCAGAATGTTGCATGATAGCGCACAGCTCGATGCTTGTGCACTCAAACAGTTTCGTCATTGTATTCGAATCGTGTTAAGTTCTACATCCGACGAAACGAGCACAGTGAGATCTGAAGTGCTTGGACGGCATGAATCGCGCACCGTCTATTATAATGTCGTTCGTCCCAATCTCCCAGTGCGTACCGTGTTCCCTCCAAGGAGCGTGATGTTCTCATCATGTCCCAACAAGGGGTCGGCCGTATTCTTCTTCTTTTCCACGGCCGCTAAGAAAAAAGTATTTACCAGCAGGCATGGCTGCGGCGCCGCTTCTCTTTACGGAGGCGAAGCAGACGACGCGTGGGACATGTAGAAAAGCACGACTGCACCGCCGTTAGTTCCAGCGACGTCCACAATAGGGAAGCCCCTGATTGGCGATCCTGAAACTGTCTAAACGTCGGTTCTCGCTCGACAAACCAAGCTTGCTGCGGAAATGGCTCCATCTAGTGGGGCAAACGGACTTCAGGCCCAGCAGGCAAAAGGCAACGCGCTCAGCTCACTTCGAATCAAGCACCATCGGACGCCTCGCATCTTAAATGAACAACCTGCGCACCAAATAACGACACCACCACAAAGAGGGCGCGCGCACACACACACACACACACACACACACAATGAATTCGAAACTGAACAACCCAAAAATTTAATCCATAAGACTATCAACAGGACAGCAGATTTACGTTCGAAGCCCTGTTTTCCCGGCGTGCCCACGGTAGGTGTCTAATCGAATTGTGCAGGCTTTTTCTCTGCTAAGAGATTCTGCTCTTACGATAACGATTTCCTAAACTAAAAACACTTCTCCAAGCGACTGCTGGTACCCCCTACGACAAAAGAAAACGGTATTTAATTCATTAAATCACTAATATCAAACAACTCTGTACTCATTCGAATATTCGATTGGCAACATTGAAAAATGTTAGGTGTTTTTAAAAGCGATATTTGCTGTTTTAGCGAGTTGTAAAACAGTAAAAAAATAAAAAATAACGTGAATATTGTGAAATATTTTTAAATTCTTTAATACCTAGCGCGTCCATGCTGGGTGAAGTGCAGCGCCGCCAGCACTCTCGGGTAGTAATTAAGAAAGCCTACGGAAACCTTTGCACGAGGGCACCTATTGCGCCATCCAGCACTCAATTAAAAATAAGTGGTGGTGCCTTATTAAATAAAGAGGAAGAAGTCCCTTATATCTACCTACTACCTGCGATTGTCATCATGGCGATGACGACGTAAATTAGCGCCAGCCCACAGGTAGCGTTCCTCACCTAGAGGCGAAAGGCATAAACTACGACACGCGTGCTGGAGCAGTGCCATCTGTGCAAGGCTTTACTCATGCTTTACTTCATTTAGGTCCAATATCAAGCCATTTGTGCGCTGCCATTTCAACATGTTCCCATAGTCTCCGCAGCAGCATCGACATCATTACGAGCTGACGTGGCCATTCGTCGAGAATCCATAGAGAAAGATATCCGGTAATAGCTCCGTTCTACATGCAACGAGTTGGTCGAGATCGGTGCTGTCGACGTCCGCGGTTTCGCGGACATTTTCGTAAGCATTGAGGATTAGATCCCGCGCTTCCTGCTTCTGCGCAGTGTCCTGCAGGCCATGTACGCCAAGCCCACGTCCGTTCAGGCTGACGCCGTCAAGACTGTAATGGCCAGCAGGGCCTTCGTGGCTCGTGTCCAGGCGGAGTCGAGCACGACACTCGCATTGACACCGCTCAGCGACAGCGCCTCACCGCACCCTTCGTACGAGCCGGCACAGATGCCAGCAGCCGTGATCCCACTGCCGACGCGCCAGCTGGCCATCCAGACAGCCGAGTGCGCTGGCAACTGCAACCGACTCCATCCTGAAGGTAGCGCTCGTCTGCGGCGGCACAAACACCACCAGGCACCGCCAGGACGCCTTTGGCCAAGCAGCTGCTCGCGCGGGCGCGATCGAGAGATGTGCGATGGCCAGCGCTGTTCTGGTTTTGCAGCCGTGCAGCCATCGTTCCATGATCCAGTCTAGGCGGCTGAGAGTAGCAACCGAAGACGCTGGTGGCAAAACCGCGGCCTGCCAGCTTTGAGTCGCTCATGTCTGTGATCGCGGGTACTGTGGCGGCTGTTCAACGCTGGGACTTTGATTACGTCAAGCTCGTCACGTGCGCGGAACTCTAACATTTGGCAATGCACTACCGAAGTTGTGTACCCACTGCATGTGCCCCACGAGTCTTCGGGAAGCCTTGGCAAGGCGATTAGTGTTTGGTGCTTAATTCTCCTAGCACTGTAGTGTGTTTATTGTTTTGCGGTTTTTATTGTTGTCGTTGCGTGCTTCGCACAATTATTTTAGACATTGTAGCTATATACTGTCTGATTTGTTAAAAGTTCAATTTGTAGTGAAAACTTTGTGTATGGGTTTATTTCTTCCTTTTCCCACCTCGTCTTTTAATATTTAGCTGCAGTTGCTATGGCGTGCGGTGACCTTGTGGTAGATCATCTGCCTCGCTTTCGGGAAAGGCTGGGTCTGATCGCCGTCGTCGTCGTTAGCGCAGTCTACCCACCGGTTTTCTAATGAGTACAAGATTTCTCCCGGCCTGACGCTCGGCTTTTCTGGAGTTAAATGCTTCAGAAAAAGGCCTTGACCGTGGCCGTTGCCTTCAGCTGCAGCTGTCGCTTCGACTGTCGGAGGTGGTAATTTGGACTCTTATTCTCCGCTCTCCAGGGCGGATAGCTATGCAAAGGAGCGTGCGCCTTCCACGCTTACTGAGACCAGTATTACGTCTGCACTGAAGCTTGGTGGCCTGGCGACTCTTACGCATCCCTCTACGGACTCGCGACATGGAGCTATACACGATGTAATGACAGGGATGATGTGTGGAGTTCTCCGCTCCAGAAAGCTACCTGTAGACTATGTAGTAATTCCTGAGGTCTTTGTCAACAGGATGGCAGCTGCGTCGCGACTGGCTGCAAGTTGCACAAGCAGATCTTGGAAACTCCAGCCATTATCGCCAGCCTTCAGAGAAGATCGATTGAAACAGGTGACTTAAATATACGAACCTGTGCAGGCGTAAATACAAATCTCATAAACAGACGGCGAAGTCGGAAACTGTTTATCACAGGCAACTGCCGCGTGGTAGAAAAAAGAGCGAGGACCCGGCGCTGAAGGCAGCACACTCAGAAGTTACAGACCAAGGAACTCGCACTGGTTGATCTCCTGTGTCTGGAGCGCGTGGCGTTCATGCCATCAGAATGTTGCATGATAGCGCACAGCTCGATGCTTGTGCACTCAAACAGTTTCGTCATTGTATTCGAATCGTGTTAAGTTCTACATCCGACGAAAAGAGCACAGTGAGATCTGGAGTGCTTGGACGGCATGAATCGCGCACCGTCTATTATAATGTCGTTCGTCCCAATCTCCCAGTGCGTACCTTGTTCCCTCCAAGGAGCGTGATGTTCTCATCATGTCCCAACAAGGGGTCGGCCGTATTCTTCTTCTTTTCCACGGCCGCAAAGAAAAAAGTATTTCCCAGCAGGCATGGCTGCGGCGCCGCTTCTCTTTACGGAGGCGAAGCAGACGACGCGTGGGACATGTAGAAAAGCACGACTGCACCGCCGTTAGTTCCAGCGACGTCCACAATAGGGAAGCCCCTGATTGGCGATCCTGAAACTGTCTAAACGTCGGTTCTCGCTCGACAAACCAAGCTTGCTGCGGAAATGGCTCCATCTAGTGGGGCAAACGGACTTCAGGCCCAGCAGGCAAAAGGCAACGCGCTCAGCTCACTTCGAATCAAGCACCATCGGACGCCTCGCATCTTAAATGAACAACCTGCGCACCAAATAACGACACCACCACAAAGAGGGCGCGCACACACACACACACACACACACAATGAATTCGAAACTGAACAACCCAAAAATTTAATCCATAAGACTATCAACAGGACAGCAGATTTACGTTCGAAGCCCTGTTTTCCCGGCGTGCCCACGCTAGGTGTCTAATCGAATTGTGCAGGCTTTTTCTCTGCTAAGAGATTCTGCTCTTACGATAACGATTTCCTAAACTAAAAACACTTCTCCAAGCGACTGCTGGTACCCCCTACGACAAAAGAAAACGGTATTTAATTCATTAAATCACTAATATCAAACAACTCTGTACTCATTCGAATATTCGATTGGCAACATTGAAAAATGTTAGGTGTTTTTAAAAGCGATATTTGCAGTTTTAGCGAGTTGTAAAACAGTAAAAAAATAAAAAATAACGTGAATATTGTGAAATATTTTTAAATTCTTTAATACCTAGCGCGTCCATGCTGGGTGACGTGCAGCGCCGCCAGCACTCTCGGGTAGTAATTAAGAAAGCCTACGGAAACCTTTGCACGAGGGCACCTATTGCGCCATCCAGCACTCAATTAAAAATAAGTGGTTGTGCCTTATTAAATAAAGAGGAAGAAGTCCCTTATATCTACCTACTACATGCGATTGTCATCATGGCGATGACGACGTAAATTAGCGCCAGCCCACAGGTAGCGTTCCACACCTAGCGGCGAAAGGCATAAACTACGACACGCGTGCTGGAGCAGTGCCATCTGTGCAAGGCTTTACTCATGCTTTACTTCATTTAGGTCCAATATCAAGCCATTTGTGCGCTGCCATTTCAACATGTTCCCATAGTCTCCGCAGCAGCATCGACATCATTACGAGCTGACGTGGCCATTCGTCGAGAATCCATAGAGAAAGATATCCGGTAATAGCTCCGTTCTACATGCAACGAGTTGGTCGAGATCGGTGCTGTCGACGTGCGCGGTTTCGCGGACATTTTCGTAAGCATTGAGGATTAGATCCCGCGCTTCCTGCTTCTGCGCAGTGTCCTGCAGGCCATGTACGCCTAGCCCACGTCCGTTCAGGCTGACGCCGTCAAGACTGTAATGGCCAGCAGGGCCTTCGTGGCTCGTGTCCAGGCGGAGTCGAGCACGACACTCGCATTGACACCGCTCAGCGACAGCGCCTCACCGCACCCTTCGTACGAGCCGGCACAGATGCCAGCAGCCGTGATCCCACTGCCGACGCGCCAGCTGGCCATCCAGACAGCCGAGTGCGCTGGCAACTGCAACCGACTCCATCCTGAAGGTAGCGCTCGTCTGCGGCGGCACAAACACCACCAGGCACCGCCAGGACGCCTTTGGCCAAGCAGCTGCTCGCGCGGGCGCGATCGAGAGATGTGCGATGGCCAGCGCTGTTCTGGTTTTGCAGCCGTGCAGCCATCGTTCCATGATCCAGTCTAGGCGGCTGAGAGTAGCAACCGAAGACGCTGGTGGCAAAACCGCGGCCTGCCAGCTTTGAGTCGCTCATGTCTGTGATCGCGGGTACTGTGGCGGCTGTTCAACGCTGGGACTTTGATTACGTCAAGCTCGTCACGTGCGCGGAACTCTAACATTTGGCAATGCACTACCGAAGTTGTGTATCCACTGCATGTGCCCCACGAGTCTTCGGGAAGCCTTGGCAAGGCGATTAGTGTTTGGTGCTTAATTCTCCTAGCACTGTAGTGTGTTTATTGTTTTGCGGTTTTTATTGTTGTCGTTGCGTGCTTCGCACAATTATTTTAGACGTTGTAGCTATATACTGTCTGATTTGATAAAAGTTCAATTTGTAGTGAAAACTTTGTGTATGGGTTTATTTCTTTCTTTTCCCACCTCGTCTTTTAATCTTTAGCTGCAGTTGCTATGGCGTGCGGTGACCTTGTGGTAGATCATCTGCCTCGCTTTCGGGAAAGGCTGGGTCTGATCGCCGTCGTCGTCGTTAGCGCAGTCTACTCACCGGTTTTCTAATGACTACAAGATTTCTCCCGGCCTGACGCTCGGCTTTACTGGAGTTAAATGCTTCAGAAAAAGGCCTTGACCGTGGCCGTTGCCTTCAGCTGCAGCTGTCGCTTCGACTGTCGGAGGTGGTAATTTGGACTCTTATTCTCCGCTCTCCAGGGCGGATAGCTATGCAAAGGAGCGTGCGCCTTCCACGCTTACTGAGACCAGTATTACGTCTGCACTGAAGCTTGGTGGCCTGGCGACTCTTACGCATCCCTCTACGGACTCGCGACATGGAGCTATACACGATGTAATGACAGGGATGATGTGTGGAGTTCTCCGCTCCAGAAAGCTACCTGTAGACTATGTAGTAATTCCTGAGGTCTTTGTCAACAGGATGGCAGCTGCGTCGCGACTGGCTGCAAGTTGCACAAGCAGATCTTGGAAACTCCAGCCATTATCGCCAGCCTTCAGAGAAGATCGATTGAAACAGGTGACTTAAATATACGAACCTGTGCAGGCGTAAATACAAATCTCATAAACAGACGGCGAAGTCGGAAACTGTTTATCACAGGCAACTGCCGCGTGGTAGAAAAAAGAGCGAGGACCCGGCGCTGAAGGCAGCACACTCAGAAGTTACAGACCAAGGAACTCGCACTGGTTGATCTCCTGTGTCTGGAGCGCGTGGCGTTCATGCCATCACAATGTTGCATGATAGCGCACAGCTCGATGCTTGTGCACTCAAACAGTTTCGTCATTGTATTCGAATCGTGTTAAGTGCTACATCCGAAGAAAAGAGCACAGTGAGATCTGAAGTGCTTGGACGGCATGAATCGCGCACCGTCTATTATAATGTCGTTCGTCCCAATCTCCCAGTGCGTACCTTGTTCCCTCCAAGGAGCGTGATGTTCACATCATGTCCCAACAAGGGGTCGGCCGTATTCTTCTTCTTTTCCACGGCCGCAAAGAAAAAAGTATTTCCCAGCAGGCATGGCTGCGGCGCCGCTTCTCTTTACGGAGGCGAAGCAGACGACGCGTGGGACATGTAGAAAAGCACGACTGCAGCGCCGTTAGTTCCAGCGACGTCCACAATAGGGAAGCCCCTGATGGCGATTCTGAAACTGTCTAAACGTCGGTTCTCGCTCGACAAACCAAGCTTGCTGCGGAAATGGCTCCATCTAGTGGGGCAAACGGACTTCAGGCCCAGCAGGCAAAAGGCAACGCGCTCAGCTCACTTCGAATCAAGCACCATCGGACGCCTCGCATCTTAAATGAACAACCTGCGCACCAAATAACGACACCACCACAAAGATGGCGCGCGCGCACACACACACACACAATGAATTCGAAACTGAACAACCCAAAAATTTAATCCATAAGACTATCAACAGGCCAGCAGATTTACGTTCGAAGCCCTGTTTTCCCGGCGTGCCCACGGTAGGTGTCTAATCGAATTGTGCAGGCTTTTTCTCTGCTAAGAGATTCTGCTCTTACAATAACGATTTCCTAAACTAAAAACACTTCTCCAAGCGACTGCAGGTACCCCCTACGACAGAAGAAAACGGTATTTAATTCATTAAATCACTAATATCAAACAACTCTGTACTCATTCGAATATTCGATTGGCAACATTGAAAAATGTTAGGTGTTTTTAAAAGCGATATTTGCAGTTTTAGCGAGTTGTAAAACAGTAAAAAAATAAAAAATAACGTGAATATTGTGAAATATTTTTAAATTCTTTAATACCTAGCGCGTCCATGCTGGGTGAAGTGCAGCGCCGCCAGCACTCTCGGGTAGTAATTAAGAAAGCCTACGGAAACCTTTGCACGAGGGCACCTATTGCGCCATCCAGCACTCAATTAAAAATAAGTGGTGGTGCCTTATTAAATAAAGAGGAAGAAGTCCCTTATATCTACCTACTACCTGCGATTGTCATCATGGCGATGACGACGTAAATTAGCGCCAGCCCACAGGTAGCGTTCCTCACCTAGAGGCGAAAGGCATAAACTACGACACGCGTGCTGGAGCAGTGCCATCTGTGCAAGGCTTTACTCACGCTTTACTTCATTTAGGTCCAATATCAAGCCATTTGTGCGCTGCCATTTCAACATGTTCCCATAGTCTCCGCAGCAGCATCGACATCATTACGAGCTGACGTGGCCATTCGTCGAGAATCCATAGAGAAAGATATCCGGTAATAGCTCCGTTCTACATGCAACGAGTTGGTCGAGATCGGTGCTGTCGACGTCCGCGGTTTCGCGGACATTTTCGTAAGCATTGAGGATTAGATCCCGCGCTTCCTGCTTCTGCGCAGTGTCCTGCAGGCCATGTACGCCAAGCCCACGTCCGATCAGGCTGACGCCGTCAAGACTGTAATGGCCAGCAGGGCCTTCGTGGCTCGTGTCCAGGCGGAGTCGAGCACGACACTCGCATTGACACCGCTCAGCGACAGCGCCTCACCACACCCTTCGTACGAGCCGGCACAGATGCCAGCAGCCGTTCTCCCACTGCCGACGCGCCAGCTGGCCATCCAGACAGCCGAGTGCGCTGGCAACTGCAACCGACTCCATCCTGAAGGTAGCGCTCGTCTGCGGCGGCACAAACACCACCAGGCACCGCCAGGACGCCTTTGGCCAAGCAGCTGCTCGCGCGGGCGCGATCGAGAGATGTGCGATGGCCAGCGCTGTTCTGGTTTTGCAGCCGTGCAGCCATCGTTCCATGATCCAGTGTAGGCGGCTGGGAGTAGCAACCGAAAACGCTGGTGGCAAAACCGCGGCCTGCCAGCTTTCAGTCGCTCATGTCTGTGATCGCGGGTACTGTGGCGGCTGTTCAACGCTGGGACTTTGATTACGTCAAGCTCGTCACGTGCGCGGAACTCTAACATTTGGCAATGCACTACCGAAGTTGTGTATCCACTGCATGTGCCCCACGAGTCTTCGGGTAGCCTTGGCAAGGCGATTAGTGTTTGGTGCTTAATTCTCCTAGCACTGTAGTGTGTTTATTGTTTTGCGGTTTTTATTGTTGTCGTTGCGTGCTTCGCACAATTATTTTAGACGTTGTAGCTATATACTGTCTGATTTGATAAAAGTTCAATTTGTAGTGAAAACTTTGTGTATGGGTTTATTTCTTTCTTTTCCCACCTCGTCTTTTAATCTTTAGCTGCAGTTCCTATGGCGTGCGGTGACCTTGTGGTAGATCATCTGCCTCGCTTTCGGGAAAGGCTGGGTCTGATCGTCGTCGTCGTCGTCGTTAGCGCAGTCTACCCACCGGTTTTCTATTGAGTACAAGATTTCTCCCGGCCTGACGCTCGGCTTTTCTGGAGGTAAATGCTTCAGAAAAAGGCCTTGACCGTGGCCGTTGCCTTCAGCTGCAGCTGTCGCTTCGACTGTCGGAGGTGGTAATTTGGACTCTTATTATCCGCTCTCCAGGGCGGATAGCTATGCAAAGGAGCGTGCGCCTTCCACGCTTACTGAGACCAGTATTACGTCTGCACTGAAGCTTGGTGGCCTGGCGACTCTTACGCATCCCTCTACGGACTCGCGACATGGAGCTATACACGATGTAATGACAGGGATGATGTGTGGAGTTCTCCGCTCCAGAAAGCTACCTGTAGACCATGTAGTAATTCCTGAGGTTTTTGTCAACAGGATGGCAGCTGCGTCGCGACTGGCTGCAAGTTGCACAAGCAGATCTTGGAAACTCCAGCCATTATCGCCAGCCTTCAGAGAAGATCGATTGAAACAGGTGACTTAAATATACGAACCTGTGCAGGCGTAAATACAAATCTCATAAACAGACGGTGAAGTCGGAAACTGTTTATCACAGGCAACTGCCGCGTGGTAGAAAAAAGAGCGAGGACCCGGCGCTGAAGGCAGCACACTCAGAAGTTACAGACCAAGGAACTCGCACTGGTTGATCTCCTGTGTCTGGAGCGCGTGGCGTTCATGCCATCAGAATGTTGCATGATAGCGCACAGCTCGATGCTTGTGCACTCAAACAGTTTCGGCATTGTATTCGATTCGTGTTAAGTGCTACATCCGACGAAAAGAGCACAGTGAGATCTGAAGTGCTTGGACGGCATGAATCGCGCACCGTCTATTATAATGTCGTTCGTCCCAATCTCCCAGTGCGTACCTTGTTCCCTCCAAGGAGCGTGATATTCTCATCATGTCCCAACAAGGGGTCGGCCGTATTCTTCTTCTTTTCCACGGCCGGAAAGAAAAAAGTATTTCCCAGCAGGCATGGCTGCGGCGCCGCTTCTCTTTACGGAGGCGAAGCAGACGACGCGTGGGACATGTAGAAAAGCACGACTGCAGCGCCGTTAGTTCCAGCGACGTCCACAACAGGGAAGCCCCTGATTGGCGATCCTGAAACTGTCTAAACGTCGGTTCTCGCTCGACAAACCAAGCTTGCTGCGGAAATGGCTCCATGTAGTGGGGCAAACGGACTTCAGGCCCAGCAGGCAAAAGGCAACGCGCTCAGCTCACTTCGAATCAAGCACCATCGGACGCTTCGCATCTTAAATGAACAACCTGCGCACCAAATAACGACACCAACACAAAGAGGGCGCGCACACACACACACACACACACACACACAATGAATTCGAAACTGAACAACCCAAAAATTTAATCCATAAGACTATCAACAGGACAGCAGATTTACGTTCGAAGCCCTGTTTTCCCGGCGTGCCCACGGTAGGTGTCTAATCGAATTGTGCAATCTTTTTCTCTGCTAAGAGATTCTGCTCTTACGATAACGATTTCCTAAACTAAAAACACTTCTCCAAGCGACTGCAGGTACCCCCTACGACAGAAGAAAACGGTATTTAATTCATTAAATCACTAATATCAAACAACTCTGTACTCATTCGAATATTCGATTGGCAACATTGAAAAATGTTAGGTGTTTTTAAAAGCGATATTTGCAGTTTTAGCGAGTTGTAAAACAGTAAAAAAATAAAAAATAACGTGAATATTGTGAAATATTTTTAAATTCTTTAATACCTAGCGCGTCCATGCTGGGTGAAGTGCAGCGCCGCCAGCACTCTCGGGTAGTAATTAAGAAAGCCTACGGAAACCTTTGCACGAGGGCACCTATTGCGCCATCCAGCACTCAATTAAAAATAAGTGGTGGTGCCTTATTAAATAAAGAGGAAGAAGTCCCTTATATCTACCTACTACCTGCGATTGTCATCATGGCGATGACGACGTAAATTAGCGCCAGCCCACAGGTAGCGTTCCTCACCTAGAGGCGAAAGGCATAAACTACGACACGCGTGCTGGAGCAGTGCCATCTGTGCAAGGCTTTACTCATGCTTTACTTCATTTAGGTCCAATATCAAGCCATTTGTGCGCTGCCATTTCAACATGTTCCCATAGTCTCCGCAGCAGCATCGACATCATTACGAGCTGACGTGGCCATTCGTCGAGAATCCATAGAGAAAGATATCCGGTAATAGCTCCGTTCTACATGCAACGAGTTGGTCGAGATCGGTGCTGTCGACGTGCGCGGTTTCGCGGACATTTTCGTAAGCATTGAGGATTAGATCCCGCGCTTCCTGCTTCTGCGCAGTGTCCTGCAGGCCATGTACGCCAAGCCCACGTCCGTTCAGGCTGACGCCGTCAAGACTGTAATGGCCAGCAGGGCCTTCGTGGCTCGTGTCCAGGCGGAGTCGAGCACGACACTCGCATTGACACCGCTCAGCGACAGCGCCTCACCGCACCCTTCGTACGAGCCGGCACAGATGCCAGCAGCCGTGATCCCACTGCCGACGCGCCAGCTGGCCATCCAGACAGCCGAGTGCGCTGGCAACTGCAACCGACTCCATCCTGAAGGTAGCGCTCGTCTGCGGCGGCACAAACACCACCAGGCACCGCCAGGACGCCTTTGGCCAAGCAGCTGCTCGCGCGGGCGCGATCGAGAGATGTGCGATGGCCAGAGCTGTTCTGGTTTTGCAGCCGTGCAGCCATCGTTCCATGATCCAGTCTAGGCGGCTGGGAGTAGCAACCGAAGACGCTGGTGGCAAAACCGCGGCCTGCCAGCTTTGAGTCGCTCATGTCTGATCGCGGGTACTGTGGCGGCTGTTCAACGCTGGGACTTTGATTACGTCAAGCTCGTCACGTGCGCGGAACTCTAACATTTGGCAATGCACTACCGAAGTTGTGTATCCACTGCATGTGCCCCACGAGTCTTCGGGAAGCCTTGGCAAGGCGATTAGTGTTTGGTGCTTAATTCTCCTAGCACTGTAGTGTGTTTATTGTTTTGCGGTTTTTATTGTTGTCGTTGCGTGCTTCGCACAATTATTTTAGACGTTGTAGCTATATACTGTCTGATTTGATAAAAGTTCAATTTGTAGTGAAAACTTTGTGTATGGGTTTATTTCTTTCTTTTCCCACCTCGTCTTTTAATATTTAGCTGCAGTTGCTATGGCGTGCGGTGACCTTGTGGTAGATCATCTGCCTCGCTTTCGGGAAAGGCTGGGTCTGATCGCCGTCGTCGTCGTTAGCGCAGTCTACCCACCGGTTTTCTAATGAGTACAAGATTTCTCCCGGCCTGACGCTCGGCTTTTCTGGAGTTAAATGCTTCAGAAAAAGGCCTTGGCCGTGGCCGTTGCCTTCAGCTGCAGCTGTCGCTTCGACTGTCGGAGGTGGTAATTTGGACTCTTATTCTCCGCTCTCCAGGGCGGATAGCTATGCAAAGGAGCGTGCGCCTTCCACGCTTACTGAGACCAGTATTACGTCTGCACTGAAGCTTGGTGGCCTGGCGACTCTTACGCATCCCTCTACGGACTCGCGACATGGAGCTATACACGATGTAATGACAGGGATGATGTGTGGAGTTCTCCGCTCCAGAAAGCTACCTGTAGACTATGTAGTAATTCCTGAGGTCTTTGTCAACAGGATGGCAGCTGCGTCGCGACTGGCTGCAAGTTGCACATGCAGATCTTGGAAACTCCAGCCATTATCGCCAGCCTTCAGAGAAGATCGATTGAAACAGGTGACTTAAATATACGAACCTGTGCAGGCGTAAATACAAATCTCATAAACAGACGGCGAAGTCGGAAACTGTTTATCACAGGCAACTGCCGCGTGGTAGAAAAAAGAGCGAGGACCCGGCGCTGAAGGCAGCACACTCAGAAGTTACAGACCAAGGAACTCGCACTGGTTGATCTCCTGTGTCTGGAGCGCGTGGCGTTCATGCCATCAGAATGTTGCATGATAGCGCACAGCTCGATGCTTGTGCACTCAAACAGTTTCGTCATTGTATTCGAATCGTGTTAAGTTCTACATCCGACGAAACGAGCACAGTGAGATCTGAAGTGCTTGGACGGCATGAATCGCGCACCGTCTATTATAATGTCGTTCGTCCCAATCTCCCAGTGCGTACCGTGTTCCCTCCAAGGAGCGTGATGTTCTCATCATGTCCCAACAAGGGGTCGGCCGTATTCTTCTTCTTTTCCACGGCCGCTAAGAAAAAAGTATTTACCAGCAGGCATGGCTGCGGCGCCGCTTCTCTTTACGGAGGCGAAGCAGACGACGCGTGGGACATGTAGAAAAGCACGACTGCACCGCCGTTAGTTCCAGCGACGTCCACAATAGGGAAGCCCCTGATTGGCGATCCTGAAACTGTCTAAACGTCGGTTCTCGCTCGACAAACCAAGCTTGCTGCGGAAATGGCTCCATCTAGTGGGGCAAACGGACTTCAGGCCCAGCAGGCAAAAGGCAACGCGCTCAGCTCACTTCGAATCAAGCACCATCGGACGCCTCGCATCTTAAATGAACAACCTGCGCACCAAATAACGACACCACCACAAAGAGGGCGCGCGCACACACACACACACACACACACAATGAATTCGAAACTGAACAACCCAAAAATTTAATCCATAAGACTATCAACAGGACAGCAGATTTACGTTCGAAGCCCTGTTTTCCCGGCGTGCCCACGGTAGGTGTCTAATCGAATTGTGCAGGCTTTTTCTCTGCTAAGAGATTCTGCTCTTACGATAACGATTTCCTAAACTAAAAACACTTCTCCAAGCGACTGCTGGTACCCCCTACGACAAAAGAAAACGGTATTTAATTCATTAAATCACTAATATCAAACAACTCTGTACTCATTCGAATATTCGATTGGCAACATTGAAAAATGTTAGGTGTTTTTAAAAGCGATATTTGCTGTTTTAGCGAGTTGTAAAACAGTAAAAAAATAAAAAATAACGTGAATAATGTGAAATATTTTTAAATTCTTTAATACCTAGCGCGTCCATGCTGGGTGAAGTGCAGCGCCGCCAGCACTCTCGGGTAGTAATTAAGAAAGCCTACGGAAACCTTTGCACGAGGGCACCTATTGCGCCATCCAGCACTCAATTAAAAATAAGTGGTTGTGCCTTATTAAATAAAGAGGAAGAAGTCCCTTATATCTACCTACTACATGCGATTGTCATCATGGCGATGACGACGTAAATTAGCGCCAGCCCACAGGTAGCGTTCCTCACCTAGCGGCGAAAGGCATAAACTACGACACGCGTGCTGGAGCAGTGCCATCTGTGCAAGGCTTTACTCATGCTTTACTTCATTTAGGTCCAATATCAAGCCATTTGTGCGCTGCCATTTCAACATGTTCCCATAGTCTCCGCAGCAGCATCGACATCATTACGAGCTGACGTGGCCATTCGTCGAGAATCCATAGAGAAAGATATCCGGTAATAGCTCCGTTCTACATGCAACGAGTTGGTCGAGATCGGTGCTGTCGACGTCCGCGGTTTCGCGGACATTTTCGTAAGCATTGAGGATTAGATCCCGCGCTTCCTGCTTCTGCGCAGTGTCCTGCAGGCCATGTACGCCAAGCCCACGTCCGTTCAGGCTGACGCCGTCAAGACTGTAATGGCCAGCAGGGCCTTCGTGGCTCGTGTCCAGGCGGAGTCGAGCACGACACTCGCATTGACACCGCTCAGCGACAGCGCCTCACCGCACCCTTCGTACGAGCCGGCACAGATGCCAGCAGCCGTGATCCCACTGCCGACGCGCCAGCTGGCCATCCAGACAGCCGAGTGCGCTGGCAACTGCAACCGACTCCATCCTGAAGGTAGCGCTCGTCTGCGGCGGCACAAACACCACCAGGCACCGCCAGGACGCCTTTGGCCAAGCAGCTGCTCGCGCGGGCGCGATCGAGAGATGTGCGATGGCCAGCGCTGTTCTGGTTTTGCAGCCGTGCAGCCATCGTTCCATGATCCAGTCTAGGCGGCTGAGAGTAGCAACCGAAGACGCTGGTGGCAAAACCGCGGCCTGCCAGCTTTGAGTCGCTCATGTCTGTGATCGCGGGTACTGTGGCGGCTGTTCAACGCTGGGACTTTGATTACGTCAAGCTCGTCACGTGCGCGGAACTCTAACATTTGGCAATGCACTACCGAAGTTGTGTATCCACTGCATGTGCCCCACGAGTCTTCGGGAAGCCTTGGCAAGGCGATTAGTGTTTGGTGCTTAATTCTCCTAGCACTGTAGTGTGTTTATTGTTTTGCGGTTTTTATTGTTGTCGTTGCGTGCTTCGCACAATTATTTTAGACGTTGTAGCTATATACTGTCTGATTTGATAAAAGTTCAATTTGTAGTGAAAACTTTGTGTATGGGTTTATTTCTTCCTTTTCCCACCTCGTCTTTTAATCTTTAGCTGCAGTTGCTATGGCGTGCGGTGACCTTGTGGTAGATCATCTGCCTCGCTTTCGGGAAAGGCTGGGTCTGATCGCCGTCGTCGTCGTTAGCGCAGTCTACCCACCGGTTTTCTAATGAGTACAAGATTTCTCCCGGCCTGACGCTCGGCTTTTCTGGAGTTAAATGCTTCAGAAAAAGGCCTTGACCGTGGCCGTTGCCTTCAGCTGCAGCTGTCGCTTCGACTGTCGGAGGTGGTAATTTGGACTCTTATTCTCCGCTCTCCAGGGCGGATAGCTATGCAAAGGAGCGTGCGCCTTCCACGCTTACTGAGACCAGTATTACGTCTGCACTGAAGCTTGGTGGCCTGGCGACTCTTACGCATCCCTCTACGGACTCGCGACATGGAGCTATACACGATGTAATGACAGGGATGATGTGTGGAGTTCTCCGCTCCAGAAAGCTACCTGTAGACTATGTAGTAATTCCTGAGGTCTTTGTCAACAGGATGGCAGCTGCGTCGCGACTGGCTGCAAGTTGCACAAGCAGATCTTGGAAACTCCAGCCGTTATCGCCAGCCTTCAGAGAAGATCGATTGAAACAGGTGACTTAAATATACGAACCTGTGCAGGCGTAAATACAAATCTCATAAACAGACGGCGAAGTCGGAAACTGTTTATCACAGACAACTGCCGCGTGGTAGAAAAAAGAGCGAGGACCCGGCGCTGAAGGCAGCACACTCAGAAGTTACAGACCAAGGAACTCACACTGGTTGATCTCCTGTGTCTGGAGCGCGTGGCGTTCATGCCATCACAATGTTGCATGATAGCGCACAGCTCGATGCTTGTGCACTCAAACAGTTTCGTCATTGTATTCGAATCGTGTTAAGTGCTACATCCGACGAAAAGAGCACAGTGAGATCTGAAGTGCTTGGACGGCATGAATCGCGCACCGTCTATTATAATGTCGTTCGTCCCAATCTCCCAGTGCGTACCTTGTTCCCTCCAAGGAGCGTGATGTTCACATCATGTCCCAACAAGGGGTCGGCCGTATTCTTCTTCTTTTCCACGGCCGCAAAGAAAAAAGTATTTCCCAGCAGGCATGGCTGCGGCGCCGCTTCTCTTTACGGAGGCGAAGCAGACGACGCGTGGGACATGTAGAAAAGCACGACTGCAGCGCCGTTAGTTCTAGCGACGTCCACAATAGGGAAGCCCCTGATTGGCGATCCTGAAACTGTCTAAACGTCGGTTCTCGCTCGACAAACCAAGCTTGCTGCGGAAATGGCTCCATCTAGTGGGGCAAACGGACTTCAGGCCCAGCAGGCAAAAGGCAACGCGCTCAGCTCACTTCGAATCAAGCACCATCGGACGCCTCGCATCTTAAATGAACAACCTGCGCACCAAATAACGACACCACCACAAAGAGGGCGCGCGCGCACACACACACACACACACACACACACACACAATGAATTCGAAACTGAACAACCCAAAAATTTAATCCATAAGACTATCAACAGGCCAGCAGATTTACGTTCGAAGCCCTGTTTTCCCGGCGTGCCCACGGTAGGTGTCTAATCGAATTGTGCAGGCTTTTTCTCTGCTAAGAGATTCTGCTCTTACAATAACGATTTCCTAAACTAAAAACACTTCTCCAAGCGACTGCAGGTACCCCCTACGACAGAAGAAAACGGTATTTAATTCATTAAATCCCTAATATCAAACAACTCTGTACTCATTCGAATATTCGATTGGCAACATTGAAAAATGTTAGGTGTTTTTAAAAGCGATATTTGCAGTTTTAGCGAGTTGTAAAACAGTAAAAAAATAAAAAATAACGTGAATATTGTGAAATATTTTTAAATTCTTTAATACCTAGCGCGTCCATGCTGGGTGAAGTGCAGCGCCGCCAGCACTCTCGGGTAGTAATTAAGAAAGCCTACGGAAACCTTTGCACGAGGGCACCTAATGCGCCATCCAGCACTCAATTAAAAATAAGTGGTTGTGCCTTATTAAATAAAGAGGAAGAAGTCCCTTATATCTACCTACAACCTGCGATTGTCATCATGGCGATGACGACGTAAATTAGCGCCAGCCCACAGGTAGCGTTCCTCACCTAGCGGCGAAAGGCATAAACTACGGCACGCGTGCTGGAGCAGTGCCATCTGTGCAAGGCTTTACTCATGCTTTACTTCATTCAGGTCCAATATCAAGCCATTTGTGCGCTGCCATTTCAACATGTTCCCATAGTCTCCGCAGCAGCATCGACATCATTACGAGCTGACGTGGCCATTCGTCGAGAATCCATAGAGAAAGATATCCGGTAATAGCTCCGTTCTACATGCAACGAGTTGGTCGAGATCGTTGCTGTCGACGTGCGCGGTTTCGCGGACGTTTTCGTAAGCATTGAGGATTAGATCCCGCGCTTCCTGCTTCTGCGCAGTGTCCTGCAGGCCATGTACGCCAAGCCCACGTCCGTTCAGGCTGACGCCGTCAAGACTGTAATGGCCAGCAGGGCCTTCGTGGCTCGTGTCCAGGCGGAGTCGAGCACGACACTCGCATTGACACCGCTCAGCGACAGCGCCTCGCCACACCATTCGTACGAGCCGGCACAGATGCCAGCAGCCGTTCTCCCACTGCCGACGCGCCAGCTGGCCATCCAGACAGCCGAGTGCGCTGGCAACTGCAACCGACTCCATCCTGAAGGTAGCGCTCGTCTGCGGCGGCACAAACACCACCAGGCACCGCCAGAACGCCTTTGGCCAAGCAGCTGCTCGCGCGGGCGCGATCGAGAGATGTGCGATGGCCAGCGCTGTTCTGGTTTTGCAGCCGTGCAGCCATCGTTCCATGATCCAGTCTAGGCGGCTGGGAGTAGCAACCGAAGACGCTGGTGCCAAAACCGCGGCCTGCCAGCTTTGAGTCGCTCATGTCTGTGATCGCTGGTACTGTGGCGGCTGTTCAACGCTGGGACTTTGATTACGTCAAGCTCGTCACGTGCGCGGAACTCTAACATTTGGCAATGCACTACCGAAGTTGTGTATCCACTGCATGTGCCCCACGAGTCTTCGGGTAGCCTTGGCAAGGCGATTAGTGTTTGGTGCTTAATTCTCCTAGCACTGTAGTGTGTTTATTGTTTTGCGGTTTTAATTGTTGTCGTTGCGTGCTTCGCACAATTATTTTAGACGTTGTAGCTATATACTGTCTGATTTGATAAAAGTTCAATTTGTAGTGAAAACTTTGTGTATGGGTTTATTTCTTTCTTTTCCCACCTCGTCTTTTAATCTTTAGCTGCAGTTGCTATGGCGTGCTGTGACCTTGTGGTAGATCATCTGCCTCGCTTTCAGGAAAGGCTGGGTCTGATCGTCGTCGTCGTCGTTAGCGCAGTCTACCCACCGGTTTTCTAATGAGTACAAGATTTCTCCCGGCCTGACGCTCGGCTTTTCTGGAGGTAAATGCTTCAGAAAAAGGCCTTGACCGTGGCCGTTGCCTTCAGCTGCAGCTGTCGCTTCGACTGTCCGAGGTGGTAAGTTGGACTCTTATTCTCCGCTCTCCAGGGCGGATAGCTATGCAAAGGAGCGTGCGCCTTCCACGCTTACTGAGACCAGTATTACGTCTGCACTGAAGCTTGGTGGCCTGGCGACTCTTACGCATCCCTCTACGGACTCGCGACATGGAGCTATACACGATGTAATGACAGGGATGATGTGTGGAGTTCTCCACTCCAGAAAGCTACCTGTAGACCATGTAGTAATTCCTGAGGTTTTTGTCAACAGGATGGCAGCTGCGTCGCGACTGGCTGCAAGTTGCACAAGCAGATCTTGGAAACTCCAGCCATTATCGCCAGCCTTCAGAGAAGATCGATTGAAACAGGTGACTTAAATATACGAACCTGTGCAGGCGTAAATACAAATCTCATAAACAGACGGCGAAGTCGGAAACTGTTTATCACAGGCAACTGCCGCGTGGTAGAAAAAAGAGCGAGGACCCGGCGCTGAAGGCAGCACACTCAGAAGTTACAGACCAAGGAACTCGCACTGGTTGATCTCCTGGGTCTGGAGCGCGTGGCGTTCATGCCATCAGAATGTTGCATGATAGCGCACAGCTCGATGCTTGTGCACTCAAACAGTTTCGGCATTGTATTCGATTCGTGTTAAGTGCTACATCCGACGAAAAGAGCACACCGAGATCTGAAGTACTTGGACGGCATGAATCGCGCACCGTCTATTATAATGTCGTTCGTCCCAATCTCCCAGTGCGTACCTTGTTCCCTCCAAGGAGCGTGATATTATAATCATGTCCCAACAAGGGGTCGGCCGTATTCTTCTTCTTTTCCACGGCCGGAAAGAAAAAAGTATTTCCCAGCAGGCATGGCTGCGGCGCCGCTTCTCTTTACGGAGGCGAAGCAGACGACGCGTGGGACATGTAGAAAAGCACGACTGACGCGCCGTTAGTTCCAGCGACGTCCACAACAGGGAAGCCCCTGATTGGCGATCCTGAAACTGTCTAAACGTCGGTTCTCGCTCGACAAACCAAGCTTGCTGCGGAAATGGCTCCATGTAGTGGGGCAAACGGACTTCAGGCCCAGCAGGCAAAAGGCAACGCGCTCAGCTCACTTCGAATCAAGCACCATCGGACGCTTCGCATCTTAAATGAACAACCTGCGCACCAAATAACGACACCACCACAAAGAGGGCGCGCACGCACACACACACACACACACACACACACAATGAATTCGAAACTGAACAACCCAAAAATTTAATCCATAAGACTATCAACAGGCCAGCAGATTTACGTTCGAAGCCCTGTTTTCCCGGCGTGCCCACGGTAGGTGTCTAATCGAATTGTGCAGGCTTTTTCTCTGCTAAGAGATTCTGCTCTTACGATAACGATTTCCTAAACTAAAAACACTTCTCCAAGCGACTGCAGGGACCCCCTACGACAGAAGAAAACGGTATTTAATTCATTAAATCACTAATATCAAACAACTCTGTACTCATTCGAATATTCGATTGGCAACATTGAAAAATGTTAGGTGTTTTTAAAAGCGATATTTGCAGTTTTAGCGAGTTGTAAAACAGTAAAAAAATAAAAAATAACGTGAATATTGTGAAATATTTTTAAATTCTTTAATACCTAGCGCGTCCATGCTGGGTGAAGTGCAGCGCCGCCAGCACTCTCGGGTAGTAATTAAGAAAGCCTACGGAAACCTTTGCACGAGGGCACCTAATGCGCCTTCCAGCACTCAATTAAAAATAAGTGGTTGTGCCTTATTAAATAAAGAGGAAGAAGTCCCTTATATCTACCTACAACCTGCGATTGTCATCATGGCGATGAAGACGTAAATTAGCGCCAGCCCACAGGTAGCGTTCCTCACCTAGCGGCGAAAGGCATAAACTACGACACGCGTGCTGGAGCAGTGCCATCTGTGCAAGGCTTTACTCATGCTTTACTTCATTTAGGTCCAATATCAAGCCATTTGTGCGCTGCCATTTCAACATGTTCCCATAGTCTCCGCAGCAGCATCGACATCATTACGAGCTGACGTGGCCATTCGTCGAGAATCCATAGAGAAAGATATCCGGTAATAGCTCCGTTCTACATGCAACGAGTTGGTCGAGATCGGTGCTGTCGACGTCCGCGGTTTCGCGGACATTTTCGTAAGCATTGAGGATTAGATCCCGCGCTTCCTGCTTCTGCGCAGTGTCCTGCAGGCCATGTACGCCAAGCCCACGTCCGTTCAGGCTGACGCCGTCAAGACTGTAATGGCCAGCAGGGCCTTCGTGGCTCGTGTCCAGGCGGAGTCGAGCACGACACTCGCATTGACACCGCTCAGCGACAGCGCCTCACCGCACCCTTCGTACGAGCCGGCACAGATGCCAGCAGCCGTGATCCCACTGCCGACGCGCCAGCTGGCCATCCAGACAGCCGAGTGCGCTGGCAACTGCAACCGACTCCATCCTGAAGGTAGCGCTCGTCTGCGGCGGCACAAACACCACCTGGCACCGCCAGGACGCCTTTGGCCAAGCAGCTGCTCGCGCGGGCGCGATCGAGAGATGTGCGATGGCCAGCGCTGTTCTGGTTTTGCAGCCGTGCAGCCATCGTTCCATGATCCAGTCTAGGCGGCTGGGAGTAGCAACCGAAGACGTTGGTGGCAAAACCGCGGCCTGCCAGCTTTGAGTCGCTCATGTCTGTGATCGCGGGTACTGTGGCGGCTGTTCAACGCTGGGACTTTGATTACGTCAAGCTCGTCACGTGCGCGGAACTCTAACATTTGGCAATGCACTACCGAAGTTGTGTATCCACTGCATGTGCCCCACGAGTCTTCGGGTAGCCTTGGCAAGGCGATTAGTGTTTGGTGCTTAATTCTCCTAGCACTGTAGTGTGTTTATTGTTTTGCGGTTTTTATTGTTGTCGTTGCGTGCTTCCCACAATTATTTTAGACGTTGTAGCTATATACTGTCTGATTTGATAAAAGTTCAATTTGTAGTGAAAACTTTGTGTATGGGTTTATTTCTTTCTTTTCCCACCTCGTCTTTTAATCTTTAGCTGCAGTTGCTATGGCGTGCTGTGACCTTGTGGTAGATCATCTGCCTCGCTTTCAGGAAAGGCTGGGTCTGATCGTCGTCGTCGTCGTTAGCGCAGTCTACCCACCGGTTTTCTAATGAGTACAAGATTTCTCCCGGCCTGACGCTCGGCTTTTCTGGAGGTAAATGCTTCAGAAAAAGGCCTTGACCGTGGCCGTTGCCTTCAGCTGCAGCTGTCGCTTCGACTGTCGGAGGTGGTAATTTGGACTCTTATTCTCCGCTCTCCAGGGCGGATAGCTATGCAAAGGAGCGTGCGCCTTCCACGCTTACTGAGACCAGTATTACGTCTGCACTAAAGCTTGGTGGCCTGGCGACTCTTCCGCATCCCTCTACGGACTCGCGACATGGAGCTATACACGATGTAATGACAGGGATGATGTGTGGAGTTCTCCACTCCGGAAAGCTACCTGTAGACCATGTAGTAATTCCTGAGGTTTTTGTCAACAAGATGGCAGCTGCGTCGCGACTGGCTGCAAGTTGCACAAGCAGATCTTGGAAACTCCAGCCATTATCGCCAGCCTTCAGAGAAGATCGATTGAAACAGGTGACTTAAATATACGAACCTGTGCAGGCGTAAATACAAATCTCATAAACAGACGGCGAAGTCGGAAACTGTTTATCACAGGCAACTGCCGCGTGGTAGAAAAAAGAGCGAGGACCCGGCGCTGAAGGCAGCACACTCAGAAGTTACAGACCAAGGAACTCGCACTGGTTGATCTCCTGTGTCTGGAGCGCGTGGCGTTCATGCCATCAGAATGTTGCATGATAGCGCACAGCTCGATGCTTGTGCACTCAAACAGTTTCGGCATTGTATTCGATTCGTGTTAAGTGCTACATCCGACGAAAAGAGCACACTGAGATCTGAAGTACTTGGACGGCATGAATCGCGCACCGTCTATTATAATGTCGTTCGTCCTAATCTCCCAGTGCGTACCTTGTTCCCTCCAAGGAGCGTGATATTATAATCATGTCCCAACAAGGGGTCGGCCGTATTCTTCTTCTTTTCCACGGCCGGAAAGAAAAAAGTATTTCCCAGCAGGCATTTGTTGCGGCGCCGCTTCTCTTTACGGGGGCGAAGCAGACGACGAGTGGGACATGTAGAAAAGCACGACTGCAGCGCCGTTAGTTCCAGCGACATCCACAACAGGGAAGCCCCTGATTGGCGATCCTGAAACTGTCTAAACGTCGGTTCTCGCTCGACAAACCAAGCTTGCTGCGGAAATGGCTCCATGTAGTGGGGCAAACGGACTTCAGGCCCAGCAGGCAAAAGGCAACGCGCTCAGCTCACTTCGAATCAAGCACCATCGGACGCTTCGCATCTTAAATGAACAACCTGCGCACCAAATAACGACACCACCACAAAGAGGGCGCGCACACACACACACACACACACACACAATGAATTCGAACCTGAACAACCCAAAAATTTAATCCATAAGACTATCAACAGGCCAGCAGATTTACGTTCGAAGCCCTGTTTTCCCGGCGTGCCCACGGTAGGTGTCTAATCGAATTGTGCAGGCTTTTTCTCTGCTAAGAGATTCTGCTCTTACGATAACGATTTCCTAAACTAAAAACACTTCTCCAAGCGACTGCAGGTACCCCCTACGACAGAAGAAAACGGTATTTAATTCATTAAATCACTAATATCAAACAACTCTGTACTCATTCGAATATTCGATTGGCAACATTGAAAAATGTTAGGTGTTTTTAAAAGCGATATTTGCAGTTTTAGCGAGTTGTAAAACAGTAAAAAAATAAAAAATAACGTGAATATTGTGAAATATTTTTAAATTCTTTAATACCCAGCGCGTCCATGCTGGGTGAAGTGCAGCGCCGCCAGCACTCTCGGGTAGTAATTAAGAAAGCCTACGGAAACCTTTGCACGAGGGCACCTAATGCGCCTTCCAGCACTCAATTAAAAATAAGTGGTTGTGCCTTATTAAATAAAGAGGAAGAAGTCCCTTATATCTACCTACAACCTGCGATTGTCATCATGGCGATGACGACGTAAATTAGCGCCAGCCCACAGGTAGCGTTCCTCACCTAGCGGCGAAAGGCATAAACTACGACACGCGTGCTGGAGCAGTGCCATCTGTGCAAGGCTTTACTCATGCTTTACTTCATTTAGGTCCAATATCAAGCCATTTGTGCGCTGCCATTTCAACATGTTCCCATAGTCTCCGCAGCAGCATCGACATCATTACGAGCTTACGTGGCCATTCGTCGAGAATCCATAGAGAAAGATATCCGGTAATTGCTCCGTTCTACATGCAACGAGTTGGTCGAGATCGGTGCTGTCGACGTCCGCGGTTTCGCGGACATTTTCGTAAGCATTGAGGATTAGATCCCGCGCTTCCTGCTTCTGCGCAGTGTCCTGCAGGCCATGTACGCCAAGCCCACGTCCGTTCAGGCTGACGCCGTCAAGACTGTAATGGCCAGCAGGGCCTTCGTGGCTCGTGTCCAGGCGGAGTCGAGCACGACACTCGCATTGACACCGCTCAGCGACAGCGCCTCACCGCACCCTTCGTACGAGCCGGCACAGATGCCAGCAGCCGTGATCCCACTGCCGACGCGCCAGCTGGCCATCCAGACAGCCGAGTGCGCTGGCAACTGCAACCGACTCCATCCTGAAGGTAGCGCTCGTCTGCGGCGGCACAAACACCACCAGGCACCGCCAGGACGCCTTTGGCCAAGCAGCTGCTCGCGCGGGCGCGATCGAGAGATGTGCGATGGCCAGCGCTGTTCTGGTTTTGCAGCCGTGCAGCCATCGTTCCATGATCCAGTCTAGGCGGCTGGGAGTAGCAACCGAAGACGCTGGTGGCAAAACCGCGGCCTGCCAGCTTTGAGTCGCTCATGTCTGTGATCGCGGGTACTGTGGCGGCTGTTCAACGCTGGGACTTTGATTACGTCAAGCTCGTCACGTGCGCGGAACTCTAACATTTGGCAATGCACTACCGAAGTTGTGTATCCACTGCATGTGCCCCACGAGTCTTCGGGTAGCCTTGGCAAGGCGATTAGTGTTTGGTGCTTAATTCTCCTAGCACTGTAGTGTGTTTATTGTTTTGCGGTTTTTATTGTTGTCGTTGCGTGCTTCGCACAATTATTTTAGACGTTGTAGCTATATACTGTCTGATTTGATAAAAGTTCAATTTGTAGTGAAAACTTTGTGTATGGGTTTATTTCTTTCTTTTCCCACCTCGTCTTTTAATCTTTAGCTGCAGTTGCTATGGCGTGCTGTGACCTTGTGGTAGATCATCTGCCTCGCTTTCAGGAAAGGCTGGGTCTGATCGTCGTCGTCGTCGTTAGCGCAGTCTACCCACCGGTTTTCTAATGAGTACAAGATTTCTCCCGGCCTGACGCTCGGCTTTTCTGGAGGTAAATGCTTCAAAAAAAGGCCTTGACCGTGGCCGTTGCCTTCAGCTGCAGCTGTCGCTTCGACTGTCGGAGGTGGTAATTTGGACTCTTATTCTCCGCTCTCCAGGGCGGATAGCTATGCAAAGGAGCGTGCGCCTTCCACGCTTACTGAGACCAGTATTACGTCTGCACTGAAGCTTGGTGGCCTGGCGACTCTTCCGCATCCCTCTACGGACTCGCGACATGGAGCTATACACGATGTAATGACAGGGATGATGTGTGGAGTTCTCCACTCCAGAAAGCTACCTGTAGACCATGTAGTAATTCCTGAGGTTTTTGTCAACAGGATGGCAGCTGCGTGGCGACTGGCTGCAAGTTGCACAAGCAGATCTTGGAAACTCCAGCCATTATCGCCAGCCTTCAGAGAAGATCGATTGAAACAGGTGACTTAAATATACGAACCTGTGCAGGCGTAAATACAAATCTCATAAACAGACGGCGAAGTCGGAAACTGTTTATCACAGGCAACTGCCGCGTGGTAGAAAAAAGAGCGAGGACCCGGCGCTGAAGGCAGCACACTCAGAAGTTACAGACCAAGGAACTCGCACTGGTTGATCTCCTGTGTCTGGAGCGCGTGGCGTTCATGCCATCAGAATGTTGCATGATAGCGCACAGCTCGATGCTTGTGCACTCAAACAGTTTCGGCATTGTATTCGATTCGTGTTAAGTGCTACATCCGACGAAAAGAGCACAGTGAGATCTGAAGTGCTTGGACGGCATGAATCGCTCACCGTCTATTATAAAGTCGTTCGTCCCAATCTCCCAGTGCGTACCTTGTTCCCTCCAAGGAGCGTGATATTCTCATCATGTCCCAACAAGGGGTCGGCCGTATTCTTCTTCTTTTCCACGGCCGGAAAGAAAAAAGTATTTCCCAGCAGGCATGGCTGCGGCGCCGCTTCTCTTTACGGAGGCGAAGCAGACGACGCGTGGGACATGTAGAACAGCACGACTGCAGCGCCGTTAGTTCCAGCGACGTCCACAACAGGAAAGCCCCTGATTGGCGATCCTGAAACTGTCTAAACGTCGGTTCTCGCTCGACAAACCAAGCTTGCTGCGGAAATGGCTCCATGTAGTGGGGCAAACGGACTTCAGGCCCAGCAGGCAAAAGGCAACGCGCTCAGCTCACTTCGAATCAAGCACCATCGGACTCCTCGCATCTTAAATGAACAACCTGCGCACCAAATAACGACACCACCACAAAGAGGGCGCGCGCGCACACGCACACACACACACACACACACACAATGAATTCGAAACTGAACAACCCAAAAATTTAATCCATAAGACTATCAACAGGCCAGCAGATTTACGTTCGAAGCCCTGTTTTCCCGGCGTGCCCACGGTAGGTGTCCAATCGAATTGTGCAGGCTTTTTCTCTGCTAAGAGATTCTGCTCTTACGATAACGATTTCCTAAACTAAAAACACTTCTCCAAGCGACTGCAGGTACCCCCTACGACAGAAGAAAACGGTATTTAATTCATTAAATCACTAATATCAAACAACTCTGTACTCATTCGAATATTCGATTGGCAACATTGAAAAATGTTAGGTGTTTTTAAAAGCGATATTTGCAGTTTTAGCGAGTTGTAAAACAGTAAAAAAATAAAAATAACGTGAATATTGTGAAATATTTTTAAATTCTTTAATACCTAGCGCGTCCATGCTGGGTGAAGTGCAGCGCCGCCAGCACTCTCGGGTAGTAATTAAGAAAGCCTACGGAAACCTTTCCACGAGGGCACCTAATGCGCCATCCAGCACTCAATTAAAAATAAGTGGTTGTGCCTTATTAAATAAAGAGGAAGAAGTCCCTTATATCTACCTACAACCTGCGATTGTCATCATGGCGATGACGACGTAAATTAGCGCCAGCCCACAGGTAGCGTTCCTCACCTAGCGGCGAAAGGCATAAACTACGACACGCGTGCTGGAGCAGTGCCATCTGTGCAAGGCTTTACTCATGCTTTAATTCATTTAGGTCCAATATCAAGCCATTTGTGCGCTGCCATTTCAACATGTTCCCATAGTCTCCGCAGCAGCATCGACATCATTACGAGCTGACGTGGCCATTCGTCGAGAATCCATAGAGAAAGATATCCGGTAATAGCTCCGTTCTACATGCAACGAGTTGGTCGAGATCGGTGCTGTCGACGTGCGCGGTTTCGCGGACGTTTTCGTAAGCATTGAGGATTAGATCCCGCGCTTCCTGCTTCTGCGCAGTGTCCTGCAGGCCATGTACGCCAAGCCCACGTCCGTTCAGGCTGACGCCGTCAAGACTGTAATGGCCAGCAGGGCCTTCGTGGCTCGTGTCCAGGCGGAGTCGAGCACGACACTCGCATTGACACCGCTCAGCGACAGCGCCTCACCGCACCCTTCGTACGAGCCGGCACAGATGCCAGCAGCCGTGATCCCACTGCCGACGCGCCAGCTGGCCATCCAGACAGCCGAGTGCGCTGGCAACTGCAACCGACTCCATCCTGAAGGTAGCGCTCGTCTGCGGCGGCACAAACACCACCAGGCACCGCCAGGACGCCTTTGGCCAAGCAGCTGCTCGCGCGGGCGCGATCGAGAGATGTGCGATGGCCAGCGCTGTTCTGGTTTTGCAGCCGTGCAGCCATCGTTCCATGATCCAGTCTAGGCGGCTGGGAGTAGCAACCGAAGACGCTGGTGGCAAAACCGCGGCCTGCCAGCTTTGAGTCGCTCATGTCTGTGATCGCGGGTACTGTGGCGGCTGTTCAACGCTGGGACTTTGATTACGTCAAGCTCGTCACGTGCGCGGAACTCTAACATTTGGCAATGCACTACCGAAGTTGTGTATCCACTGCATGTGCCCCACGAGTCTTCGGGTAGCCTTGGCAAGGCGATTAGTGTTTGGTGCTTAATTCTCCTAGCACTGTAGTGTGTTTATTGTTTTGCGGTTTTTATTGTTGTCGTTGCGTGCTTCGCACAATTATTTTAGACGTTGTAGCTATATACTGTCTGATTTGATAAAAGTTCAATTTGTAGTGAAAACTTTGTGTATGGGTTTATTTCTTTCTTTTCCCACCTCGTCTTTTAATCTTTAGCTGCAGTTCCTATGGCGTGCGGTGACCTTGTGGTAGATCATCTGCCTCGCTTTCGGGAAAGGCTGGGTCTGATCGTCGTCGTCGTCGTCGTTAGCGCAGTCTACCCACCGGTTTTCTATTGAGTACAAGATTTCTCCCGGCCTGACGCTCGGCTTTTCTGGAGGTAAATGCTTCAGAAAAAGGCCTTGACCGTGGCCGTTGCCTTCAGCTGCAGCTGTCGCTTCGACTGTCGGAGGTGGTAATTTGGACTCTTATTATCCGCTCTCCAGGGCGGATAGCTATGCAAAGGAGCGTGCGCCTTCCACGCTTACTGAGACCAGTATTACGTCTGCACTGAAGCTTGGTGGCCTGGCGACTCTTACGCATCCCTCTACGGACTCGCGACATGGAGCTATACACGATGTAATGACAGGGATGATGTGTGGAGTTCTCCACTCCAGAAAGCTACCTGTAGACCATGTAGTAATTCCTGAGGTTTTTGTCAACAGGATGGCAGCTGCGTCGCGACTGGCTGCAAGTTGCACAAGCAGATCTTGGAAACTCCAGCCATTATCGCCAGCCTTCAGAGAAGATCGATTGAAACAGGTGACTTAAATATACGAACCTGTGCAGGCGTAAATACAAATCTCATAAACAGACGGTGAAGTCGGAAACTGTTTATCACAGGCAACTGCCGCGTGGTAGAAAAAAGAGCGAGGACCCGGCGCTGAAGGCAGCACACTCAGAAGTTACAGACCAAGGAACTCGCACTGGTTGATCTCCTGTGTCTGGAGCGCGTGGCGTTCATGCCATCAGAATGTTGCATGATAGCGCACAGCTCGATGCTTGTGCACTCAAACAGTTTCGGCATTGTATTCGATTCGTGTTAAGTGCTACATCCGACGAAAAGAGCACAGTGAGATCTGAAGTGCTTGGACGGCATGAATCGCGCACCGTCTATTATAATGTCGTTCGTCCCAATCTCCCAGTGCGTACCTTGTTCCCTCCAAGGAGCGTGATATTCTCATCATGTCCCAACAAGGGGTCGGCCGTATTCTTCTTCTTTTCCACGGCCGGAAAGAAAAAAGTATTTCCCAGCAGGCATGGCTGCGGCGCCGCTTCTCTTTACGGAGGCGAAGCAGACGACGCGTGGGACATGTAGAAAAGCACGACTGCAGCGCCGTTAGTTCCAGCGACGTCCACAACAGGGAAGCCCCTGATTGGCGATCCTGAAACTGTCTAAACGTCGGTTCTCGCTCGACAAACCAAGCTTGCTGCGGAAATGGCTCCATGTAGTGGGGCAAACGGACTTCAGGCCCAGCAGGCAAAAGGCAACGCGCTCAGCTCACTTCGAATCAAGCACCATCGGACGCTTCGCATCTTAAATGAACAACCTGCGCACCAAATAACGACACCAACACAAAGAGGGCGCGCACACACACACACACACACACACACACAATGAATTCGAAACTGAACAACCCAAAAATTTAATCCATAAGACTATCAACAGGACAGCAGATTTACGTTCGAAGCCCTGTTTTCCCGGCGTGCCCACGGTAGGTGTCTAATCGAATTGTGCAATCTTTTTCTCTGCTAAGAGATTCTGCTCTTACGATAACGATTTCCTAAACTAAAAACACTTCTCCAAGCGACTGCAGGTACCCCCTACGACAGAAGAAAACGGTATTTAATTCATTAAATCACTAATATCAAACAACTCTGTACTCATTCGAATATTCGATTGGCAACATTGAAAAATGTTAGGTGTTTTTAAAAGCGATATTTGCAGTTTTAGCGAGTTGTAAAACAGTAAAAAAATAAAAAATAACGTGAATATGGTGAAATATTTTTAAATTCTTTAATACCTAGCGCGTCCATGCTGGGTGAAGTGCAGCGCCGCCAGCACTCTCGGGTAGTAATTAAGAAAGCCTACGGAAACCTTTGCACGAGGGCACCTATTGCGCCATCCAGCACTCAATTAAAAATAAGTGGTGGTGCCTTATTAAATAAAGAGGAAGAAGTCCCTTATATCTACCTACTACCTGCGATTGTCATCATGGCGATGACGACGTAAATTAGCGCCAGCCCACAGGTAGCGTTCCTCACCTAGAGGCGAAAGGCATAAACTACGACACGCGTGCTGGAGCAGTGCCATCTGTGCAAGGCTTTACTCATGCTTTACTTCATTTAGGTCCAATATCAAGCCATTTGTGCGCTGCCATTTCAACATGTTCCCATAGTCTCCGCAGCAGCATCGACATCATTACGAGCTGACGTGGCCATTCGTCGAGAATCCATAGAGAAAGATATCCGGTAATAGCTCCGTTCTACATGCAACGAGTTGGTCGAGATCGGTGCTGTCGACGTGCGCGGTTTCGCGGACATTTTCGTAAGCATTGAGGATTAGATCCCGCGCTTCCTGCTTCTGCGCAGTGTCCTGCAGGCCATGTACGCCAAGCCCACGT
This sequence comes from Amblyomma mixtum, assembly GCF_055824585.1. Taxonomy (NCBI): domain Eukaryota; kingdom Metazoa; phylum Arthropoda; class Arachnida; order Ixodida; family Ixodidae; genus Amblyomma; species Amblyomma mixtum. The sequence continues at coordinate 181,950,446 of NC_143014.1, forward strand.
CCGTTCAGGCTGACGCCGTCAAGACTGTAATGGCCAGCAGGGCCTTCGTGGCTCGTGTCCAGGCGGAGTCGAGCACGACACTCGCATTGACACCGCTCAGCGACAGCGCCTCACCGCACCCTTCGTACGAGCCGGCACAGATGCCAGCAGCCGTGATCCCACTGCCGACGCGCCAGCTGGCCATCCAGACAGCCGAGTGCGCTGGCAACTGCAACCGACTCCATCCTGAAGGTAGCGCTCGTCTGCGGCGGCACAAACACCACCAGGCACCGCCAGGACGCCTTTGGCCAAGCAGCTGCTCGCGCGGGCGCGATCGAGAGATGTGCGATGGCCAGAGCTGTTCTGGTTTTGCAGCCGTGCAGCCATCGTTCCATGATCCAGTCTAGGCGGCTGGGAGTAGCAACCGAAGACGCTGGTGGCAAAACCGAGGCCTGCCAGCTTTGAGTCGCTCATGTCTGATCGCGGGTACTGTGGCGGCTGTTCAACGCTGGGACTTTGATTACGTCAAGCTCGTCACGTGCGCGGAACTCTAACATTTGGCAATGCACTACCGAAGTTGTGTATCCACTGCATGTGCCCCACGAGTCTTCGGGAAGCCTTGGCAAGGCGATTAGTGTTTGGTGCTTAATTCTCCTAGCACTGTAGTGTGTTTATTGTTTTGCGGTTTTTATTGTTGTCGTTGCGTGCTTCGCACAATTATTTTAGACGTTGTAGCTATATACTGTCTGATTTGATAAAAGTTCAATTTGTAGTGAAAACTTTGTGTATAGGTTTATTTCTTTCTTTTCCCACCTCGTCTTTTAATATTTAGCTGCAGTTGCTATGGCGTGCGGTGACCTTGTGGTAGATCATCTGCCTCGCTTTCGGGAAAGGCTGGGTCTGATCGCCGTCGTCGTCGTTAGCGCAGTCTACCCACCGGTTTTCTAATGAGTACAAGATTTCTCCCGGCCTGACGCTCGGCTTTTCTGGAGTTAAATGCTTCAGAAAAAGGCCTTGGCCGTGGCCGTTGCCTTCAGCTGCAGCTGTCGCTTCGACTGTCGGAGGTGGTAATTTGGACTCTTATTCTCCGCTCTCCAGGGCGGATAGCTATGCAAAGGAGCGTGCGCCTTCCACGCTTACTGAGACCAGTATTACGTCTGCACTGAAGCTTGGTGGCCTGGCGACTCTTACGCATCCCTCTACGGACTCGCGACATGGAGCTATACACGACGTAATGACAGGGATGATGTGTGGAGTTCTCCGCTCCAGAAAGCTACCTGTAGACTATGTAGTAATTCCTGAGGTCTTTGTCAACAGGATGGCAGCTGCGTCGCGACTGGCTGCAAGTTGCACATGCAGATCTTGGAAACTCCAGCCATTATCGCCAGCCTTCAGAGAAGATCGATTGAAACAGGTGACTTAAATATACGAACCTGCGCAGGCGTAAATACAAATCTCATAAACAGACGGCGAAGTCGGAAACTGTTTATCACAGGCAACTGCCGCGTGGTAGAAAAAAGAGCGAGGACCCGGCGCTGAAGGCAGCACACTCAGAAGTTACAGACCAAGGAACTCGCACTGGTTGATCTCCTGTGTCTGGAGCGCGTGGCGTTCATGCCATCAGAATGTTGCATGATAGCGCACAGCTCGATGCTTGTGCACTCAAACAGTTTCGTCATTGTATTCGAATCGTGTTAAGTTCTACATCCGACGAAACGAGCACAGTGAGATCTGAAGTGCTTGGACGGCATGAATCGCGCACCGTCTATTATAATGTCGTTCGTCCCAATCTCCCAGTGCGTACCGTGTTCCCTCCAAGGAGCGTGATGTTCTCATCATGTCCCAACAAGGGGTCGGCCGTATTCTTCTTCTTTTCCACGGCCGCTAAGAAAAAAGTATTTACCAGCAGGCATGGCTGCGGCGCCGCTTCTCTTTACGGAGGCGAAGCAGACGACGCGTGGGACATGTAGAAAAGCACGACTGCACCGCCGTTAGTTCCAGCGACGTCCACAATAGGGAAGCCCCTGATTGGCGATCCTGAAACTGTCTAAACGTCGGTTCTCGCTCGACAAACCAAGCTTGCTGCGGAAATGGCTCCATCTAGTGGGGCAAACGGACTTCAGGCCCAGCAGGCAAAAGGCAACGCGCTCAGCTCACTTCGAATCAAGCACCATCGGACGCCTCGCATCTTAAATGAACAACCTGCGCACCAAATAACGACACCACCACAAAGAGGGCGCGCGCACACACACACACACACACACACACACAATGAATTCGAAACTGAACAACCCAAAAATTTAATCCATAAGACTATCAACAGGACAGCAGATTTACGTTCGAAGCCCTGTTTTCCCGGCGTGCCCACGGTAGGTGTCTAATCGAATTGTGCAGGCTTTTTCTCTGCTAAGAGATTCTGCTCTTACGATAACGATTTCCTAAACTAAAAACACTTCTCCAAGCGACTGCTGGTACCCCCTACGACAAAAGAAAACGGTATTTAATTCATTAAATCACTAATATCAAACAACTCTGTACTCATTCGAATATTCGATTGGCAACATTGAAAAATGTTAGGTGTTTTTAAAAGCGATATTTGCTGTTTTAGCGAGTTGTAAAACAGTAAAAAAATAAAAAATAACGTGAATAATGTGAAATATTTTTAAATTCTTTAATACCTAGCGCGTCCATGCTGGGTGAAGTGCAGCGCCGCCAGCACTCTCGGGTAGTAATTAAGAAAGCCTACGGAAACCTTTGCACGAGGGCACCTATTGCGCCATCCAGCACTCAATTAAAAATAAGTGGTTGTGCCTTATTAAATAAAGAGGAAGAAGTCCCTTATATCTACCTACTACATGCGATTGTCATCATGGCGATGACGACGTAAATTAGCGCCAGCCCACAGGTAGCGTTCCTCACCTAGCGGCGAAAGGCATAAACTACGACACGCGTGCTGGAGCAGTGCCATCTGTGCAAGGCTTTACTCATGCTTTACTTCATTTAGGTCCAATATCAAGCCATTTGTGCGCTGCCATTTCAACATGTTCCCATAGTCTCCGCAGCAGCATCGACATCATTACGAGCTGACGTGGCCATTCGTCGAGAATCCATAGAGAAAGATATCCGGTAATAGCTCCGTTCTACATGCAACGAGTTGGTCGAGATCGGTGCTGTCGACGTCCGCGGTTTCGCGGACATTTTCGTAAGCATTGAGGATTAGATCCCGCGCTTCCTGCTTCTGCGCAGTGTCCTGCAGGCCATGTACGCCAAGCCCACGTCCGTTCAGGCTGACGCCGTCAAGACTGTAATGGCCAGCAGGGCCTTCGTGGCTCGTGTCCAGGCGGAGTCGAGCACGACACTCGCATTGACACCGCTCAGCGACAGCGCCTCACCGCACCCTTCGTACGAGCCGGCACAGATGCCAGCAGCCGTGATCCCACTGCCGACGCGCCAGCTGGCCATCCAGACAGCCGAGTGCGCTGGCAACTGCAACCGACTCCATCCTGAAGGTAGCGCTCGTCTGCGGCGGCACAAACACCACCAGGCACCGCCAGGACGCCTTTGGCCAAGCAGCTGCTCGCGCGGGCGCGATCGAGAGATGTGCGATGGCCAGCGCTGTTCTGGTTTTGCAGCCGTGCAGCCATCGTTCCATGATCCAGTCTAGGCGGCTGAGAGTAGCAACCGAAGACGCTGGTGGCAAAACCGCGGCCTGCCAGCTTTGAGTCGCTCATGTCTGTGATCGCGGGTACTGTGGCGGCTGTTCAACGCTGGGACTTTGATTACGTCAAGCTCGTCACGTGCGCGGAACTCTAACATTTGGCAATGCACTACCGAAGTTGTGTATCCACTGCATGTGCCCCACGAGTCTTCGGGAAGCCTTGGCAAGGCGATTAGTGTTTGGTGCTTAATTCTCCTAGCACTGTAGTGTGTTTATTGTTTTGCGGTTTTTATTGTTGTCGTTGCGTGCTTCGCACAATTATTTTAGACGTTGTAGCTATATACTGTCTGATTTGATAAAAGTTCAATTTGTAGTGAAAACTTTGTGTATGGGTTTATTTCTTCCTTTTCCCACCTCGTCTTTTAATCTTTAGCTGCAGTTGCTATGGCGTGCGGTGACCTTGTGGTAGATCATCTGCCTCGCTTTCGGGAAAGGCTGGGTCTGATCGCCGTCGTCGTCGTTAGCGCAGTCTACCCACCGGTTTTCTAATGAGTACAAGATTTCTCCCGGCCTGACGCTCGGCTTTTCTGGAGTTAAATGCTTCAGAAAAAGGCCTTGACCGTGGCCGTTGCCTTCAGCTGCAGCTGTCGCTTCGACTGTCGGAGGTGGTAATTTGGACTCTTATTCTCCGCTCTCCAGGGCGGATAGCTATGCAAAGGAGCGTGCGCCTTCCACGCTTACTGAGACCAGTATTACGTCTGCACTGAAGCTTGGTGGCCTGGCGACTCTTACGCATCCCTCTACGGACTCGCGACATGGAGCTATACACGATGTAATGACAGGGATGATGTGTGGAGTTCTCCGCTCCAGAAAGCTACCTGTAGACTATGTAGTAATTCCTGAGGTCTTTGTCAACAGGATGGCAGCTGCGTCGCGACTGGCTGCAAGTTGCACAAGCAGATCTTGGAAACTCCAGCCGTTATCGCCAGCCTTCAGAGAAGATCGATTGAAACAGGTGACTTAAATATACGAACCTGTGCAGGCGTAAATACAAATCTCATAAACAGACGGCGAAGTCGGAAACTGTTTATCACAGACAACTGCCGCGTGGTAGAAAAAAGAGCGAGGACCCGGCGCTGAAGGCAGCACACTCAGAAGTTACAGACCAAGGAACTCGCACTGGTTGATCTCCTGTGTCTGGAGCGCGTGGCGTTCATGCCATCACAATGTTGCATGATAGCGCACAGCTCGATGCTTGTGCACTCAAACAGTTTCGTCATTGTATTCGAATCGTGTTAAGTGCTACATCCGACGAAAAGAGCACAGTGAGATCTGAAGTGCTTGGACGGCATGAATCGCGCACCGTCTATTATAATGTCGTTCGTCCCAATCTCCCAGTGCGTACCTTGTTCCCTCCAAGGAGCGTGATGTTCACATCATGTCCCAACAAGGGGTCGGCCGTATTCTTCTTCTTTTCCACGGCCGCAAAGAAAAAAGTATTTCCCAGCAGGCATGGCTGCGGCGCCGCTTCTCTTTACGGAGGCGAAGCAGACGACGCGTGGGACATGTAGAAAAGCACGACTGCAGCGCCGTTAGTTCTAGCGACGTCCACAATAGGGAAGCCCCTGATTGGCGATCCTGAAACTGTCTAAACGTCGGTTCTCGCTCGACAAACCAAGCTTGCTGCGGAAATGGCTCCATCTAGTGGGGCAAACGGACTTCAGGCCCAGCAGGCAAAAGGCAACGCGCTCAGCTCACTTCGAATCAAGCACCATCGGACGCCTCGCATCTTAAATGAACAACCTGCGCACCAAATAACGACACCACCACAAAGAGGGCGCGCGCGCACACACACACACACACACACACACACACAATGAATTCGAAACTGAACAACCCAAAAATTTAATCCATAAGACTATCAACAGGCCAGCAGATTTACGTTCGAAGCCCTGTTTTCCCGGCGTGCCCACGGTAGGTGTCTAATCGAATTGTGCAGGCTTTTTCTCTGCTAAGAGATTCTGCTCTTACAATAACGATTTCCTAAACTAAAAACACTTCTCCAAGCGACTGCAGGTACCCCCTACGACAGAAGAAAACGGTATTTAATTCATTAAATCCCTAATATCAAACAACTCTGTACTCATTCGAATATTCGATTGGCAACATTGAAAAATGTTAGGTGTTTTTAAAAGCGATATTTGCAGTTTTAGCGAGTTGTAAAACAGTAAAAAAATAAAAAATAACGTGAATATTGTGAAATATTTTTAAATTCTTTAATACCTAGCGCGTCCATGCTGGGTGAAGTGCAGCGCCGCCAGCACTCTCGGGTAGTAATTAAGAAAGCCTACGGAAACCTTTGCACGAGGGCACCTAATGCGCCATGCAGCACTCAATTAAAAATAAGTGGTTGTGCCTTATTAAATAAAGAGGAAGAAGTCCCTTATATCTACCTACAACCTGCGATTGTCATCATGGCGATGACGACGTAAATTAGCGCCAGCCCACAGGTAGCGTTCCTCACCTAGCGGCGAAAGGCATAAACTACGGCACGCGTGCTGGAGCAGTGCCATCTGTGCAAGGCTTTACTCATGCTTTACTTCATTCAGGTCCAATATCAAGCCATTTGTGCGCTGCCATTTCAACATGTTCCCATAGTCTCCGCAGCAGCATCGACATCATTACGAGCTGACGTGGCCATTCGTCGAGAATCCATAGAGAAAGATATCCGGTAATAGCTCCGTTCTACATGCAACGAGTTGGTCGAGATCGTTGCTGTCGACGTGCGCGGTTTCGCGGACGTTTTCGTAAGCATTGAGGATTAGATCCCGCGCTTCCTGCTTCTGCGCAGTGTCCTGCAGGCCATGTACGCCAAGCCCACGTCCGTTCAGGCTGACGCCGTCAAGACTGTAATGGCCAGCAGGGCCTTCGTGGCTCGTGTCCAGGCGGAGTCGAGCACGACACTCGCATTGACACCGCTCAGCGACAGCGCCTCGCCACACCATTCGTACGAGCCGGCACAGATGCCAGCAGCCGTTCTCCCACTGCCGACGCGCCAGCTGGCCATCCAGACAGCCGAGTGCGCTGGCAACTGCAACCGACTCCATCCTGAAGGTAGCGCTCGTCTGCGGCGGCACAAACACCACCAGGCACCGCCAGAACGCCTTTGGCCAAGCAGCTGCTCGCGCGGGCGCGATCGAGAGATGTGCGATGGCCAGCGCTGTTCTGGTTTTGCAGCCGTGCAGCCATCGTTCCATGATCCAGTCTAGGCGGCTGGGAGTAGCAACCGAAGACGCTGGTGCCAAAACCGCGGCCTGCCAGCTTTGAGTCGCTCATGTCTGTGATCGCTGGTACTGTGGCGGCTGTTCAACGCTGGGACTTTGATTACGTCAAGCTCGTCACGTGCGCGGAACTCTAACATTTGGCAATGCACTACCGAAGTTGTGTATCCACTGCATGTGCCCCACGAGTCTTCGGGTAGCCTTGGCAAGGCGATTAGTGTTTGGTGCTTAATTCTCCTAGCACTGTAGTGTGTTTATTGTTTTGCGGTTTTAATTGTTGTCGTTGCGTGCTTCGCACAATTATTTTAGACGTTGTAGCTATATACTGTCTGATTTGATAAAAGTTCAATTTGTAGTGAAAACTTTGTGTATGGGTTTATTTCTTTCTTTTCCCACCTCGTCTTTTAATCTTTAGCTGCAGTTGCTATGGCGTGCTGTGACCTTGTGGTAGATCATCTGCCTCGCTTTCAGGAAAGGCTGGGTCTGATCGTCGTCGTCGTCGTTAGCGCAGTCTACCCACCGGTTTTCTAATGAGTACAAGATTTCTCCCGGCCTGACGCTCGGCTTTTCTGGAGGTAAATGCTTCAGAAAAAGGCCTTGACCGTGGCCGTTGCCTTCAGCTGCAGCTGTCGCTTCGACTGTCCGAGGTGGTAAGTTGGACTCTTATTCTCCGCTCTCCAGGGCGGATAGCTATGCAAAGGAGCGTGCGCCTTCCACGCTTACTGAGACCAGTATTACGTCTGCACTGAAGCTTGGTGGCCTGGCGACTCTTACGCATCCCTCTACGGACTCGCGACATGGAGCTATACACGATGTAATGACAGGGATGATGTGTGGAGTTCTCCACTCCAGAAAGCTACCTGTAGACCATGTAGTAATTCCTGAGGTTTTTGTCAACAGGATGGCAGCTGCGTCGCGACTGGCTGCAAGTTGCACAAGCAGATCTTGGAAACTCCAGCCATTATCGCCAGCCTTCAGAGAAGATCGATTGAAACAGGTGACTTAAATATACGAACCTGTGCAGGCGTAAATACAAATCTCATAAACAGACGGCGAAGTCGGAAACTGTTTATCACAGGCAACTGCCGCGTGGTAGAAAAAAGAGCGAGGACCCGGCGCTGAAGGCAGCACACTCAGAAGTTACAGACCAAGGAACTCGCACTGGTTGATCTCCTGGGTCTGGAGCGCGTGGCGTTCATGCCATCAGAATGTTGCATGATAGCGCACAGCTCGATGCTTGTGCACTCAAACAGTTTCGGCATTGTATTCGATTCGTGTTAAGTGCTACATCCGACGAAAAGAGCACACCGAGATCTGAAGTACTTGGACGGCATGAATCGCGCACCGTCTATTATAATGTCGTTCGTCCCAATCTCCCAGTGCGTACCTTGTTCCCTCCAAGGAGCGTGATATTATAATCATGTCCCAACAAGGGGTCGGCCGTATTCTTCTTCTTTTCCACGGCCGGAAGGAAAGAAGTATTTCCCAGCAGGCATGGCTGCGGCGCCGCTTCTCTTTACGGAGGCGAAGCAGACGACGCGTGGGACATGTAGAAAAGCACGACTGACGCGCCGTTAGTTCCAGCGACGTCCACAACAGGGAAGCCCCTGATTGGCGATCCTGAAACTGTCTAAACGTCGGTTCTCGCTCGACAAACCAAGCTTGCTGCGGAAATGGCTCCATGTAGTGGGGCAAACGGACTTCAGGCCCAGCAGGCAAAAGGCAACGCGCTCAGCTCACTTCGAATCAAGCAAAACCGGACGCTTCGCATCTTAAATGAACAACCTGCGCACCAAATAACGACACCACCACAAAGAGGGCGCGCACGCACACACACACACACACACACACACACAATGAATTCGAAACTGAACAACCCAAAAATTTAATCCATAAGACTATCAACAGGCCAGCAGATTTACGTTCGAAGCCCTGTTTTCCCGGCGTGCCCACGGTAGGTGTCTAATCGAATTGTGCAGGCTTTTTCTCTGCTAAGAGATTCTGCTCTTACGATAACGATTTCCTAAACTAAAAACACTTCTCCAAGCGACTGCAGGGACCCCCTACGACAGAAGAAAACGGTATTTAATTCATTAAATCACTAATATCAAACAACTCTGTACTCATTCGAATATTCGATTGGCAACATTGAAAAATGTTAGGTGTTTTTAAAAGCGATATTTGCAGTTTTAGCGAGTTGTAAAACAGTAAAAAAATAAAAAATAACGTGAATATTGTGAAATATTTTTAAATTCTTTAATACCTAGCGCGTCCATGCTGGGTGAAGTGCAGCGCCGCCAGCACTCTCGGGTAGTAATTAAGAAAGCCTACGGAAACCTTAGCACGAGGGCACCTAATGCGCCTTCCAGCACTCAATTAAAAATAAGTGGTTGTGCCTTATTAAATAAAGAGGAAGAAGTCCCTTATATCTACCTACAACCTGCGATTGTCATCATGGCGATGAAGACGTAAATTAGCGCCAGCCCACAGGTAGCGTTCCTCACCTAGCGGCGAAAGGCATAAACTACGACACGCGTGCTGGAGCAGTGCCATCTGTGCAAGGCTTTACTCATGCTTTACTTCATTTAGGTCCAATATCAAGCCATTTGTGCGCTGCCATTTCAACATGTTCCCATAGTCTCCGCAGCAGCATCGACATCATTACGAGCTGACGTGGCCATTCGTCGAGAATCCATAGAGAAAGATATCCGGTAATAGCTCCGTTCTACATGCAACGAGTTGGTCGAGATCGGTGCTGTCGACGTCCGCGGTTTCGCGGACATTTTCGTAAGCATTGAGGATTAGATCCCGCGCTTCCTGCTTCTGCGCAGTGTCCTGCAGGCCATGTACGCCAAGCCCACGTCCGTTCAGGCTGACGCCGTCAAGACTGTAATGGCCAGCAGGGCCTTCGTGGCTCGTGTCCAGGCGGAGTCGAGCACGACACTCGCATTGACACCGCTCAGCGACAGCGCCTCACCGCACCCTTCGTACGAGCCGGCACAGATGCCAGCAGCCGTGATCCCACTGCCGACGCCCCAGCTGGCCATCCAGACAGCCGAGTGCGCTGGCAACTGCAACCGACTCCATCCTGAAGGTAGCGCTCGTCTGCGGCGGCACAAACACCACCAGGCACCGCCAGGACGCCTTTGGCCAAGCAGCTGCTCGCGCGGGCGCGATCGAGAGATGTGCGATGGCCAGCGCTGTTCTGGTTTTGCAGCCGTGCAGCCATCGTTCCATGATCCAGTCTAGGCGGCTGGGAGTAGCAACCGAAGACGTTGGTGGCAAAACCGCGGCCTGCCAGCTTTGAGTCGCTCATGTCTGTGATCGCGGGTACTGTGGCGGCTGTTCAACGCTGGGACTTTGATTACGTCAAGCTCGTCACGTGCGCGGAACTCTAACATTTGGCAATGCACTACCGAAGTTGTGTATCCACTGCATGTGCCCCACGAGTCTTCGGGTAGCCTTGGCAAGGCGATTAGTGTTTGGTGCTTAATTCTCCTAGCACTGTAGTGTGTTTATTGTTTTGCGGTTTTTATTGTTGTCGTTGCGTGCTTCCCACAATTATTTTAGACGTTGTAGCTATATACTGTCTGATTTGATAAAAGTTCAATTTGTAGTGAAAACTTTGTGTATGGGTTTATTTCTTTCTTTTCCCACCTCGTCTTTTAATCTTTAGCTGCAGTTGCTATGGCGTGCTGTGACCTTGTGGTAGATCATCTGCCTCGCTTTCAGGAAAGGCTGGGTCTGATCGTCGTCGTCGTCGTTAGCGCAGTCTACCCACCGGTTTTCTAATGAGTACAAGATTTCTCCCGGCCTGACGCTCGGCTTTTCTGGAGGTAAATGCTTCAGAAAAAGGCCTTGACCGTGGCCGTTGCCTTCAGCTGCAGCTGTCGCTTCGACTGTCGGAGGTGGTAATTTGGACTCTTATTCTCCGCTCTCCAGGGCGGATAGCTATGCAAAGGAGCGTGCGCCTTCCACGCTTACTGAGACCAGTATTACGTCTGCACTAAAGCTTGGTGGCCTGGCGACTCTTCCGCATCCCTCTACGGACTCGCGACATGGAGCTATACACGATGTAATGACAGGGATGATGTGTGGAGTTCTCCACTCCAGAAAGCTACCTGTAGACCATGTAGTAATTCCTGAGGTTTTTGTCAACAAGATGGCAGCTGCGTCGCGACTGGCTGCAAGTTGCACAAGCAGATCTTGGAAACTCCAGCCATTATCGCCAGCCTTCAGAGAAGATCGATTGAAACAGGTGACTTAAATATACGAACCTGTGCAGGCGTAAATACAAATCTCATAAACAGACGGCGAAGTCGGAAACTGTTTATCACAGGCAACTGCCGCGTGGTAGAAAAAAGAGCGAGGACCCGGCGCTGAAGGCAGCACACTCAGAAGTTACAGACCAAGGAACTCGCACTGGTTGATCTCCTGTGTCTGGAGCGCGTGGCGTTCATGCCATCAGAATGTTGCATGATAGCGCACAGCTCGATGCTTGTGCACTCAAACAGTTTCGGCATTGTATTCGATTCGTGTTAAGTGCTACATCCGACGAAAAGAGCACACTGAGATCTGAAGTACTTGGACGGCATGAATCGCGCACCGTCTATTATAATGTCGTTCGTCCTAATCTCCCAGTGCGTACCTTGTTCCCTCCAAGGAGCGTGATATTATAATCATGTCCCAACAAGGGGTCGGCCGTATTCTTCTTCTTTTCCACGGCCGGAAAGAAAAAAGTATTTCCCAGCAGGCATTTGTTGCGGCGCCGCTTCTCTTTACGGAGGCGAAGCAGACGACGAGTGGGACATGTAGAAAAGCACGACTGCAGCGCCGTTAGTTCCAGCGACATCCACAACAGGGAAGCCCCTGATTGGCGATCCTGAAACTGTCTAAACGTCGGTTCTCGCTCGACAAACCAAGCTTGCTGCGGAAATGGCTCCATGTAGTGGGGCAAACGGACTTCAGGCCCAGCAGGCAAAAGGCAACGCGCTCAGCTCACTTCGAATCAAGCACCATCGGACGCTTCGCATCTTAAATGAACAACCTGCGCACCAAATAACGACACCACCACAAAGAGGGCGCGCACACACACACACACACACACACACAATGAATTCGAACCTGAACAACCCAAAAATTTAATCCATAAGACTATCAACAGGCCAGCAGATTTACGTTCGAAGCCCTGTTTTCCCGGCGTGCCCACGGTAGGTGTCTAATCGAATTGTGCAGGCTTTTTCTCTGCTAAGAGATTCTGCTCTTACGATAACGATTTCCTAAACTAAAAACACTTCTCCAAGCGACTGCAGGTACCCCCTACGACAGAAGAAAACGGTATTTAATTCATTAAATCACTAATATCAAACAACTCTGTACTCATTCGAATATTCGATTGGCAACATTGAAAAATGTTAGGTGTTTTTAAAAGCGATATTTGCAGTTTTAGCGAGTTGTAAAACAGTAAAAAAATAAAAAATAACGTGAATATTGTGAAATATTTTTAAATTCTTTAATACCCAGCGCGTCCATGCTGGGTGAAGTGCAGCGCCGCCAGCACTCTCGGGTAGTAATTAAGAAAGCCTACGGAAACCTTTGCACGAGGGCACCTAATGCGCCTTCCAGCACTCAATTAAAAATAAGTGGTTGTGCCTTATTAAATAAAGAGGAAGAAGTCCCTTATATCTACCTACAACCTGCGATTGTCATCATGGCGATGACGACGTAAATTAGCGCCAGCCCACAGGTAGCGTTCCTCACCTAGCGGCGAAAGGCATAAACTACGACACGCGTGCTGGAGCAGTGCCATCTGTGCAAGGCTTTACTCATGCTTTACTTCATTTAGGTCCAATATCAAGCCATTTGTGCGCTGCCATTTCAACATGTTCCCATAGTCTCCGCAGCAGCATCGACATCATTACGAGCTTACGTGGCCATTCGTCGAGAATCCATAGAGAAAGATATCCGGTAATTGCTCCGTTCTACATGCAACGAGTTGGTCGAGATCGGTGCTGTCGACGTCCGCGGTTTCGCGGACATTTTCGTAAGCATTGAGGATTAGATCCCGCGCTTCCTGCTTCTGCGCAGTGTCCTGCAGGCCATGTACGCCAAGCCCACGTCCGTTCAGGCTGACGCCGTCAAGACTGTAATGGCCAGCAGGGCCTTCGTGGCTCGTGTCCAGGCGGAGTCGAGCACGACACTCGCATTGACACCGCTCAGCGACAGCGCCTCACCGCACCCTTCGTACGAGCCGGCACAGATGCCAGCAGCCGTGATCCCACTGCCGACGCGCCAGCTGGCCATCCAGACAGCCGAGTGCGCTGGCAACTGCAACCGACTCCATCCTGAAGGTAGCGCTCGTCTGCGGCGGCACAAACACCACCAGGCACCGCCAGGACGCCTTTGGCCAAGCAGCTGCTCGCGCGGGCGCGATCGAGAGATGTGCGATGGCCAGCGCTGTTCTGGTTTTGCAGCCGTGCAGCCATCGTTCCATGATCCAGTCTAGGCGGCTGGGAGTAGCAACCGAAGACGCTGGTGGCAAAACCGCGGCCTGCCAGCTTTGAGTCGCTCATGTCTGTGATCGCGGGTACTGTGGCGGCTGTTCAACGCTGGGACTTTGATTACGTCAAGCTCGTCACGTGCGCGGAACTCTAACATTTGGCAATGCACTACCGAAGTTGTGTATCCACTGCATGTGCCCCACGAGTCTTCGGGTAGCCTTGGCAAGGCGATTAGTGTTTGGTGCTTAATTCTCCTAGCACTGTAGTGTGTTTATTGTTTTGCGGTTTTTATTGTTGTCGTTGCGTGCTTCGCACAATTATTTTAGACGTTGTAGCTATATACTGTCTGATTTGATAAAAGTTCAATTTGTAGTGAAAACTTTGTGTATGGGTTTATTTCTTTCTTTTCCCACCTCGTCTTTTAATCTTTAGCTGCAGTTGCTATGGCGTGCTGTGACCTTGTGGTAGATCATCTGCCTCGCTTTCAGGAAAGGCTGGGTCTGATCGTCGTCGTCGTCGTTAGCGCAGTCTACCCACCGGTTTTCTAATGAGTACAAGATTTCTCCCGGCCTGACGCTCGGCTTTTCTGGAGGTAAATGCTTCAAAAAAAGGCCTTGACCGTGGCCGTTGCCTTCAGCTGCAGCTGTCGCTTCGACTGTCGGAGGTGGTAATTTGGACTCTTATTCTCCGCTCTCCAGGGCGGATAGCTATGCAAAGGAGCGTGCGCCTTCCACGCTTACTGAGACCAGTTTTACGTCTGCACTGAAGCTTGGTGGCCTGGCGACTCTTCCGCATCCCTCTACGGACTCGCGACATGGAGCTATACACGATGTAATGACAGGGATGATGTGTGGAGTTCTCCACTCCAGAAAGCTACCTGTAGACCATGTAGTAATTCCTGAGGTTTTTGTCAACAGGATGGCAGCTGCGTGGCGACTGGCTGCAAGTTGCACAAGCAGATCTTGGAAACTCCAGCCATTATCGCCAGCCTTCAGAGAAGATCGATTGAAACAGGTGACTTAAATATACGAACCTGTGCAGGCGTAAATACAAATCTCATAAACAGACGGCGAAGTCGGAAACTGTTTATCACAGGCAACTGCCGCGTGGTAGAAAAAAGAGCGAGGACCCGGCGCTGAAGGCAGCACACTCAGAAGTTACAGACCAAGGAACTCGCACTGGTTGATCTCCTGTGTCTGGAGCGCGTGGCGTTCATGCCATCAGAATGTTGCATGATAGCGCACAGCTCGATGCTTGTGCACTCAAACAGTTTCGGCATTGTATTCGATTCGTGTTAAGTGCTACATCCGACGAAAAGAGCACAGTGAGATCTGAAGTGCTTGGACGGCATGAATCGCTCACCGTCTATTATAAAGTCGTTCGTCCCAATCTCCCAGTGCGTACCTTGTTCCCTCCAAGGAGCGTGATATTCTCATCATGTCCCAACAAGGGGTCGGCCGTATTCTTCTTCTTTTCCACGGCCGGAAAGAAAAAAGTATTTCCCAGCAGGCATGGCTGCGGCGCCGCTTCTCTTTACGGAGGCGAAGCAGACGACGCGTGGGACATGTAGAACAGCACGACTGCAGCGCCGTTAGTTCCAGCGACGTCCACAACAGGAAAGCCCCTGATTGGCGATCCTGAAACTGTCTAAACGTCGGTTCTCGCTCGACAAACCAAGCTTGCTGCGGAAATGGCTCCATGTAGTGGGGCAAACGGACTTCAGGCCCAGCAGGCAAAAGGCAACGCGCTCAGCTCACTTCGAATCAAGCACCATCGGACTCCTCGCATCTTAAATGAACAACCTGCGCACCAAATAACGACACCACCACAAAGAGGGCGCGCGCGCACACGCACACACACACACACACACACACAATGAATTCGAAACTGAACAACCCAAAAATTTAATCCATAAGACTATCAACAGGCCAGCAGATTTACGTTCGAAGCCCTGTTTTCCCGGCGTGCCCACGGTAGGTGTCCAATCGAATTGTGCAGGCTTTTTCTCTGCTAAGAGATTCTGCTCTTACGATAACGATTTCCTAAACTAAAAACACTTCTCCAAGCGACTGCAGGTACCCCCTACGACAGAAGAAAACGGTATTTAATTCATTAAATCACTAATATCAAACAACTCTGTACTCATTCGAATATTCGATTGGCAACATTGAAAAATGTTAGGTGTTTTTAAAAGCGATATTTGCAGTTTTAGCGAGTTGTAAAACAGTAAAAAAATAAAAATAACGTGAATATTGTGAAATATTTTTAAATTCTTTAATACCTAGCGCGTCCATGCTGGGTGAAGTGCAGCGCCGCCAGCACTCTCGGGTAGTAATTAAGAAAGCCTACGGAAACCTTTCCACGAGGGCACCTAATGCGCCATCCAGCACTCAATTAAAAATAAGTGGTTGTGCCTTATTAAATAAAGAGGAAGAAGTCCCTTATATCTACCTACAACCTGCGATTGTCATCATGGCGATGACGACGTAAATTAGCGCCAGCCCACAGGTAGCGTTCCTCACCTAGCGGCGAAAGGCATAAACTACGACACGCGTGCTGGAGCAGTGCCATCTGTGCAAGGCTTTACTCATGCTTTAATTCATTTAGGTCCAATATCAAGCCATTTGTGCGCTGCCATTTCAACATGTTCCCATAGTCTCCGCAGCAGCATCGACATCATTACGAGCTGACGTGGCCATTCGTCGAGAATCCATAGAGAAAGATATCCGGTAATAGCTCCGTTCTACATGCAACGAGTTGGTCGAGATCGGTGCTGTCGACGTGCGCGGTTTCGCGGACGTTTTCGTAAGCATTGAGGATTAGATCCCGCGCTTCCTGCTTCTGCGCAGTGTCCTGCAGGCCATGTACGCCAAGCCCACGTCCGTTCAGGCTGACGCCGTCAAGACTGTAATGGCCAGCAGGGCCTTCGTGGCTCGTGTCCAGGCGGAGTCGAGCACGACACTCGCATTGACACCGCTCAGCGACAGCGCCTCACCGCACCCTTCGTACGAGCCGGCACAGATGCCAGCAGCCGTGATCCCACTGCCGACGCGCCAGCTGGCCATCCAGACAGCCGAGTGCGCTGGCAACTGCAACCGACTCCATCCTGAAGGTAGCGCTCGTCTGCGGCGGCACAAACACCACCAGGCACCGCCAGGACGGCTTTGGCCAAGCAGCTGCTCGCGCGGGCGCGATCGAGAGATGTGCGATGGCCAGCGCTGTTCTGGGTTTGCAGCCGTGCAGCCATCGTTCCATGATCCAGTCTAGGCGGCTGGGAGTAGCAACCGAAGACGCTGGTGGCAAAACCGCGGCCTGCCAGCTTTGAGTCGCTCATGTCTGTGATCGCGGGTACTGTGGCGGCTGTTCAACGCTGGGACTTTGATTACGTCAAGCTCGTCACGTGCGCGGAACTCTAACATTTGGCAATGCACTACCGAAGTTGTGTATCCACTGCATGTGCCCCACGAGTCTTCGGGTAGCCTTGGCAAGGCGATTAGTGTTTGGTGCTTAATTCTCCTAGCACTGTAGTGTGTTTATTGTTTTGCGGTTTTTATTGTTGTCGTTGCGTGCTTCGCACAATTATTTTAGACGTTGTAGCTATATACTGTCTGATTTGATAAAAGTTCAATTTGTAGTGAAAACTTTGTGTATGGGTTTATTTCTTTCTTTTCCCACCTCGTCTTTTAATCTTTAGCTGCAGTTCCTATGGCGTGCTGTGACCTTGTGGTAGATCATCTGCCTCGCTTTCAGGAAAGGCTGGGTCTGATCGTCGTCGTCGTCGTTAGCGCAGTCTACCCACCGGTTTTCTAATGAGTACAAGATTTCTCCCGGCCTGACGCTCGGCTTTTCTGGAGTTAAATGCTTCAGAAAAAGGCCTTGACCGTGGCCGTTGCCTTCAGCTGCAGCTGTCGCTTCGACTGTCGGAGGTGGTAATTTGGACTCTTATTCTCCGCTCTCCAGGGCGGATAGCTATGCAAAGGAGCGTGCGCCTTCCACGCTTACTGAGACCAGTATTACGTCTGCACTGAAGCTTGGTGGCCTGGCGACTCTTCCGCATCCCTCTACGGACTCGCGACATGGAGCTATACACGATGTAATGACAGGGATGATGTGTAGAGTTCTCCACTCCAGAAAGCTACCTGTAGACCATGTAGTAATTCCTGAGGTTTTTGTCAACAGGATGGCAGCTGCGTGGCGACTGGCTGCAAGTTGCACAAGCAGATCTTGGAAACTCCAGCCATTATCGCCAGCCTTCAGAGAAGATCGATTGAAACAGGTGACTTAAATATACGAACCTGTGCAGGCGTAAATACAAATCTCATAAACAGACGGCGAAGTCGGAAACTGTTTATCACAGGCAACTGCCGCGTGGTAGAAAAAAGAGCGAGGACCCGGCGCTGAAGGCAGCACACTCAGAAGTTACAGACCAAGGAACTCGCACTGGTTGATCTCCTGTGTCTGGAGCGCGTGGCGTTCATGCCATCAGAATGTTGCATGATAGCGCACAGCTCGATGCTTGTGCACTCAAACAGTTTCGGCATTGTATTCGATTCGTGTTAAGTGCTACATCCGACGAAAAGAGCACAGTGAGATCTGAAGTGCTTGGACGGCATGAATCGCGCACCGTCTATTATAATGTCGTTCGTCCCAATCTCCCAGTGCGTACCTTGTTCCCTCCAAGGAGCGTGATATTCTTATCATGTCCCAACAAGGGGTCGGCCGTATTCTTCTTCTTTTCCACGGCCGGAAAGAAAAAAGTATTTCCCAGCAGGCATGGCTGCGGCGCCGCTTCTTTTTAGGGAGGCGAAGCAGACGACGCGTGGGACATGTAGAAAAGCACGACTGCAGCGCCGTTAGTTCCAGCGACGTCCACAACAGGGAAGCCCCTGATTGGCGATCCTGAAACTGTCTAAACGTCGGTTCTCGCTCGACAAACCAAGCTTGCTGCGGAAATGGCTCCATGTAGTGGGGCAAACGGACTTCAGGCCCAGCAGGCAAGAGGCAACGCGCTCAGCTCACTTCGAATCAAGCAGCATCGGACGCTTCGCATCTTAAATGAACAACCTGCGCACCAAATAACGACACCACCACAAAGAGGGCGCGCACACACACACACACACACACACACACACACACACACGCACACACAATGAATTCGAAACTGAACAACCCAAAAATTTAATCCATAAGACTATCAACAGGCCAGCAGATTTACGTTCGAAGCCCTGTTTTCCCGGCGTGCCCACGGTAGGTGTCTAATCGAATTGTGCAGGCTTTTTCTCTGCTAAGAGATTCTGCTCTTACGATAACGATTTCCTAAACTAAAAACACTTCTCCAAGCGACTGCAGGTACCCCCTACGACAGAAGGAAACGGTATTTAATTCATTAAATCACTAATATCAAACAACTCTGTACTCATTCGAATATTCGATTGGCAACATTGAAAAATGTTAGGTGTTTTTAAAAGCGATATTTGCAGTTTTAGCGAGTTGTAAAACAGTAAAAAAATAAAAAATAACGTGAATATTGTGAAATATTTTTAAATTCTTTAATACCTAGCGCGTCCATGCTGGGTGAAGTGCAGCGCCGCCAGCACTCTCGGGTAGTAATTAAGAAAGCCTACGGAAACCTTTGCCCGAGGGCACCTAATGCGCCATCCAGCACTCAATTAAAAATAAGTGGTTGTGCCTTATTAAATAAAGAGGAAGAAGTCCCTTATATCTACCTACAACCTGCGATTGTCATCATGGCGATGACGACGTAAATTAGCGCCAGCCCACAGGTAGCGTTCCTCACCTAGCGGCGAAAGGCATAAACTACGACACGCGTGCTGGAGCAGTGCCATCTGTGCAAGGCTTTACTCATGCTTTACTTCATTTAGGTCCAATATCAAGCCATTTGTGCGCTGCCATTTCAACATGTTCCCATAGTCTCCGCAGCAGCATCGACATCATTACCAGCTGACGTGGCCATTCGTCGAGAATCCATAGAGAAAGATATCCGGTAATAGCTCCGTTGTACATGCAACGAGTTGGTCGAGATCGGTGCTGTCGACGTGCGCGGTTTCGCGGACGTTTTCGTAAGCATTGAGGATTAGATCCCGCGCTTCCTGCTTCTGCGCAGTGTCCTGCAGGCCATGTACGCCAAGCCCACGTCCGTTCAGGCTGACGCCGTGAAGACTGTAATGGCCAGCAGGGCCTTCGTGGCTCGTGTCCAGGCGGAGTCGAGCACGACACCCGCATTGACACCGCTCAGCGACAGCGCCTCACCAGACCCTTCGTACGAGCCGGCACAGATGCCAGCAGCCGTGATCCCACTGCCGACGCGCCAGCTGGCCATCCAGACAGCCGAGTGCGCTGGCAACTGTAACCGACTCCATCCTGAAGGTAGCGCTCGTCTGCGGCGGCACAAACACCACCAGGCACCGCCAGGACGCCTTTGGCCAAGCAGCTGCTCGCGCGGGCGCGATCGAGAGATGTGCGATGGCCAGCGCTGTTCTGGTTTTGCAGCCGTGCAGCCATCGTTCCATGATCCAGTCTAGGCGGCTGGGAGTAGCAACCGAAGACGCTGGTGGCAAAACCGCGGCCTGCCAGCTTTGAGTCGCTCATGTCTGTGATCGCGGGTACTGTGGCGGCTGTTCAACGCTGGGACTTTGATTACGTCAAGCTCGTCACGTGCGCGGAACTCTAACATTTGGCAATGCACTACCGAAGTTGTGTATCCACTGCATGTGCTCCACGAGTCTTCGGGAAGCCTTGGCAAGGCGATTAGTGTTTGGTGCTTAATTCTCCTAGCACTGTAGTGTGTTTATTGTTTTGCGGTTTTTATTGTTGTCGTTGCGTGCTTCGCACAATTATTTTAGACGTTGTAGCTATATACTGTCTGATTTGATAAAAGTTCAATTTGTAGTGAAAACTTTGTGTATGGGTTTATTTCTTTCTTTTCCCACCTCGTCTTTTAATCTTTAGCTGCAGTTGCTATGGCGTGCGGTGACCTTGTGGTAGATCATCTGCCTCGCTTTCGGGAAAGGCTGGGTCTGATCGCCGTCGTCGTCGTTAGCGCAGTCTACCCACCGGTTTTCTAATGAGTACAAGATTTCTCCCGGCCTGACGCTCGGCTTTTCTGGAGTTAAATGCTTCAGAAAAAGGCCTTGACCGTGGCCGTTGCCTTCAGCTGCAGCTGTCGCTTCGACTGTCGGAGGTGGTAATTTGGACTCTTATTCTCCGCTCTCCAGGGCGGATAGCTATCCAAAGGAGCGTGCGCCTTCCACGCTTACTGAGACCAGTATTACGTCTGCACTGAAGCTTGGTGGCCTGGCGACTCTTACGCATCCCTCTACGGACTCGCGACATGGAGCTATACACGATGTAATGACAGGGATGATGTGTGGAGTTCTCCACTCCAGAAAGCTACCTGTAGACCATGTAGTAATTCCTGAGGTTTTTGTCAACAGGATGGCAGCTGCGTCGCAACTGGCTGCAAGTTGCACAAGCAGATCTTGGAAACTCCAGCCATTATCGCCAGCCTTCAGAGAAGATCGATTGAAACAGGTGACTTAAATATACGAACCTGTGCAGGCGTAAATACAAATCTCATAAACAGACGGCGAAGTCGGAAACTGTTTATCACAGGCAACTGCCGCGTGGTAGAAAAAAGAGCGAGGACCCGGCGCTGAAGGCAGCACTCTCAGAAGTTACAGACCAAGGAACTCGCACTGGTTGATCTCCTGTGTCTGGAGCGCGTGGCGTTCATGCCATCAGAATGTTGCATGATAGCGCACAGCTCGATGCTTGTGCACTCAAACAGTTTCGGCATTGTATTCGATTCGTGTTAAGTGCTACATCCGACGAAAAGAGCACAGTGAGATCTGAAGTGCTTGGACGGCATGAATCGCGCACCGTCTATTATAATGTCGTTCGTCCCAATCTCCCAGTGCGTACCTTGTTCCCTCCAAGGAGCGTGATATTCTCATCATGTCCCAACAAGGGGTCGGCCGTATTCTTCTTCTTTTCCACGGCCGGAAAGAAAAAAGTATTTCCCAGCAGGCATGGTCGGCGCCGCTTCTCTTTACGGAGGCGAAGCAGACGACGCGTGGGACATGTAGAAAAGCACGACTGCAGCGCCGTTAGTTCCAGCGACGTCCACAACAGGGAAGCCCCTGATTGGCGATCCTTAAACTGTCTAAACGTCGGTTCTCGCTCGACAAACCAAGCTTGCTGCGGAAATGTCTCCATGTAGTGGGGCAAACGGACTTCAGGCCCAGCAGGCAAAAGGCAACGCGCTCAGCTCACTTCGCATCCAGCACCATCGGACGCTTCGCATCTTAAATGAACAACCTGCGCACCAAATAACGACACTACCACACAGAGGGCGCGCGCGCACACACACACACACACACACACACACACACACAGACGCACACACACACACACACACGCACAAACTGAGTACGAAACTGAACAACCCAAAAATTTAATCCATAACACTATCAACAGGCCACCAGATTTACGTTCGAAGCCCTGTTTTCCCGGCGTGCCCAGGGTAGGTGTCTAATCGAATTGTGCAGGCTTTTTCTCTGCTAAGAGATTCTGCTCTTACGATAACGGTTTCCTAAACTAAAAACACTTCTCCAAGCGACTGCAGGTACCCCCTACGACAGACGAAAACGGTATTTAATTCATTAAATCACTAATATCAAACAACTCTGTACTCATTCGAATATTCGATTGGCAACATTGAAAAATGTTAGGTGTTTTTAAAAGCGATATTTGCAGTTTTAGCGAGTTGTAAAACAGTAAAAAAAATAAAAATAACGTGAATATTGTGAAATATTTTTGAATTTTTTAATACCTAGCGCGTCCATGCTGGGTGAAGTGCAGCGCCTCCAGCACTCTCGGGTAGTAATTAAGAAAGCCTACGGAAACCTTTGCACGAGGGCACCTAATGCGCCATCCAGCACTCAATTAAAAATAAGTGGTTGTGCCTTATTAAATAAAGAGGAAGAAGTCCCTTATATCTACCTACAACCTGCGATTGTCATCATGGCGATGACGACGTAAATTAGCGCCAGCCCACAGGTAGCGTTCCTCACCTAGCGGCGAAAGGCATAAACTACGACACGCGTGCTGGAGCAGTGCCATCTGTCCAAGGCTTTACTCATGCTTTACTTCATTTAGGTCCAATATCAAGCCATTTGTGCGCTGCCATTTCAACATGTTCCCATAGTATCCGCAGCAGCATCGACATCATTACGAGCTGACGTGGCCATTCGTCGAGAATCCATAGAGAAAGATATCCGGTAATAGCTCCGTTCTACATGCAACGAGTTGGTCGAGATCGGTGCTGTCGACGTGCACGGTTTCGCGGACGTTTTCGTAAGCATTGAGGATTAGATCCCGCGCTTCCTGCTTCTGCGCAGTGTCCTGCAGGCCATGTACGCCAAGCCCACGTCCGTTCAGGCTGACGCCGTCAAGACTGTAATGGCCAGCAGGGCCTTCGTGGCTCGTGTCCAGGCGGAGTCGAGCACGACACTCGCATTGACACCGCTCAGCGACAGTGCCTCACCAGACCCTTCGTACGAGCCGGCACAGATGCCAGCAGCCGTGATCCCACTGCCGACGCGCCAGCTGGCCATCCAGACAGCCGAGTGCGCTGGCAAGTGTGCCCACGACTCATCCTGAAGACTGCGTTCGTCTCCGGCGGCGCAAACACCACCAGGCACCGCCAGGACGGCTCTGGCCAAGCAGCTGCTCGCGCGGACACGATCGAGAGATGTGCGATGCCCAGCGCTGTTCTGGTCTGGCAGCCGTGCAGCCGTCGTTCCATGACCCAGTGTAAGCGTCTGGGCATAGTTGCCGGAGACGTTCGTGGCAAAACGGGCCTGCAAGGTTTCTGGCGTCGCTCTTGTCTGTGGCGGCTGCTCAACACCGGGACTTTGAGGACGTCAAGCTCGTCACGTGCGCTGAACTCTTAACATGTGGCGATGCACTACCGAAGATGTGTATCCACTGCATGTGCCCCACGGGTCTTCGGGAAGCCTTGGCAATGCGATAAGTGTTTGGTGCTTAATTTTGCTGGCACTCTAGTGTGTTTATTGTTTTGCGGTTTTTATTGTTGTCGTTTGATGTTTCAAACAACTTTGTTAAATGGTGTACGTATATGTTATTTGATATGATAAACGTTCAATTTGTAGTGAAAATTTGGGGTATTGATTTATTTGTCTTTTTCGATCTGCCGCCACGGTGACTCCGTGGATATGGCGTTCGGCTGCTTACCCGAAAGACACAGGTTCGATCCCGGCCGTGGCGGTCGAATTTAGGTGGAGGTGAAATTCTAGACGCCCGTGTACCGTGCGATGTCAGTGCACGTTGAAAAACCCCAGGTGGTCGAAATTTCCGGAGCCGTTCAGTACGGCGTCTCTTCTTGCGTGTGCCTCTTTGGGGCGTTAAACCTCCATAAACCATCTTTTCCGATCTCATCTTTTAATTTTGAGCTGCAGTAGTTCTCTGGTGTGGTGCCCTTGTGGTGGAGCATCTGCTTCGCATTCGGGAAGTGCTGCGTCCGATCGTCGGTGCCGATGTGCACCCACAGATTTTCTAATGGGTACAAGGTGTCTCTCAAGCAACGCTTGAGGGTAGGTCTCTTCGCTCTCAAGCAACGCTCTCAAGCCTCAGAGGGACGCTAACTGCTCTCTCGTTGCAAACCCTTCGCTCGCAGTGATAAATTATCGATGCGTGCGGTTAGCATGGCGGTGCCGGCAGTGCAGAGGGAAAGCTCAAGACCCCTTCAGCCACCATCGGCCCTCAAAGCATCATGGGCCGGTGAGCTACCGACTGCAGAACTACAACTTTTGGCCAAAAAATAGTGCAAAAATAGACGTTGTTTAATAATTAAGAGTGCCCTAACATTGCATATCCTGTCTATAAATTGCAACAAACGTGCAGAAAAGCATGTAAATGCGAAGTTTGCCCAAAATAACAGATAGCTTGCTCTCCTATTGGCGAAGTATTGCACACCACCGAAACTAATATTTCGTGCTTGACAGGTGCACTTTTAAAGAGAAATATATTTTCAGAAAAATGAAAGAACACCCCCCGACATTTTCTGAGCTCTGCATCTCCCTCAACTCCCCCCCCCCCCCTCCTGCGGACTTTCTCTCGCTCATGCTATTTAACACCGCATCGATATAATGAAGTGTAAAAACGAAAGTGCAGTGTCGGTTTATTCTCGAAAAGATTGACCTACGTTGTCGCGGCTCTAATAATACGAAGCGGAAGTTATTGCAGAATGATTCTTCTTCGCCATCGCACGACGTCTGATACTCCTTTTAATTGCAGGCACAGTTCGCGCAATTAAACATACCTTTTCACGTCAGCCTACTTTTTCATCCCTTGCATTGTCCTCAAGTAATCATAAACTGCCGCAAAAATAAAGAGTGCTTTCTTTTTTTAAAGATCCCCTGCGGCCGGGCGCAGGTTCACATGAATGGGGTAGAAGCTTTGCCAAATGCCATTCGTTCGCAGTTGCTGACTTGGTCGTAGAGCAGAAGCGTCTGGGTTGTGTACGATGTGAAAATATTCTAAATAGCCGCGATTTTTTGTGCGGGTGTTTTTTGTGGGAAAATAAATGTTCTTTTCGAATCAAGTCCTCGGCGTCCTGCGTGCACTCGTGTTTTTATGTAGATATTGCATTGAACGGAACAACTAATCCTTCGGGTTTATTGAAGCAGAAAAATTACTAAGATATCGTTTGGGCGCAGGATCTCTATCTTTTTATTCTTTACCGTTGGCATATAGCATTCCCCGAAAAATATTTCTGTCTACGTCAAGGGCACGCCAAGGGTGCACGCACGGCACCATCGTGAACTATACTTCCTCTCACAAGCTGCACGCAGTGGGGTGGAAGCTATGGGCGCGAGCCGACGGCTCCCGCTCTCGAAAGCCGACCGCACAGGCTTGAAGGTCATCACCTCACGTTCGTAGTTTCCACTCCACTGCGTATGACTAGTGAGATGGAAGATAGATGCCGGCGATGCAGGCAAATAGAGGAAACATGGCGCTGAAACCCTCGTTGTATTTACCCACGGCTGCGAATGGCACGCATTAGGAGAACAGACAAACGTGCGCTCGGCGAAGCTCACACGCGCAGGAAGTCACGTTAGGTATTAGGTGGACCAGAGCAGGCTTCATTTCCAAGCTATTCTTGTGCTTTCAGACACTGTTTTTAGACATGCATAATTTTGACGCAGTTAATACTGATCCACCAACCTCTGGTTGAACCCGGACGTACTGCACTGGTCATTCAGTGTAAGGTGAGGCTCGATATATAATATCGCAACAGACGGCACGACATCCAAGCACCGGCAACTGATCAGGGTATTTTTAAATGGCGGCTCCACGCCGAACAGCATTCGCTTTTTTATTGTGAAACATTTTATTCGCCAGGAAGAGCTTGGTAAGAGGTCGCGTTAAGTAGCTGAAAGTACATAGCCCTCGACGACTTTCTCAGCCCACTCGCTTCTCAACGCTAAAAATTTTCTTTTGAATCTTCCGCCAAGCACAAGCAGTCGATGTTGGAATGCTGGAAGTTCTCTCGCATCTTTTCTCCTTCCCCATGCCTTTCCCCTCAAACGATTTTCTCGCCGCTGGTGACGTACTCTATTTTCGCGTACATTTCAGCACGTTTCCGCAATAAAAGTACCCACTAAGGTCAAGTAATTTTAGATACTATTTGTTCTGTGGCTTTGAATGTCAAACATTACAATTCAAGAGTGTTTTTTTTTTTTTGTTCTTTCAGAAAACATTACCAAATGACGAAATGGCATCAACCGCATCATGTACGCAACTGCGGCGTGTCGATGTGCACCATCCACTTCCCGTGTTTTTGATGCCAGGATAATGGCGGATGACCCGATGGCGGGTTTGCAAAGCTGGCGAAATGTAACGTCTCTGTTTGCTAATTGATGGCTCGTGATCATCAGGTCCGACGATAAGTTGATGGAGAAGTGGATGACTTAAAACTAGGTATCGTCTCTCGGTGCTTGATTTTCTGCTTTTTATACTGCTACTCAGTGGCGCGTTTTAGAGCTTGCTCAACAAAAGGCCTAAGGTGTTCCAAGTCGCCGAGCAGAGCCGCGTTGTGCGGAAGGACGCTGATTTTGCCATATCTTCGCATTGCTTGTAGTGCATCATTTTTATGCAGCCAGCTTGAGTATGAGCCATGGTTCATGCGCAGCGAGGTAAGGCGTTTCCTGTGCGTAATATCTGCAAGCACCCACTACAAACGTTTCATCTCAACTGCACTCGTCTACGTGGGTACACCTCGTTATCATAGAACTTCCGTTTACAGCTTATGGCGGAGGTTAGATCCCTGTTTTACCCGTTCTGTTGACCTGCTGCTGTTTGGACCTAGCGCACCTAGTAGGCTTCAGAGAAACGCGTGTGAACTTTTCACCCTGGCCGTTCATCGTAACGTTGGTTGTTACGTAATCCAACCATGCGCTGCCCGCCAATTCGCTAATCGTTGTATGTTTTCTATGCTAGTGATTTTTGAAGCAGATTAATGTAGTGACAGACCACACCATGTTACCCTTCTTGAAACGTTAATGAGCACTAGTCGATCCTCTTTAACTTCCGCATCAGTGATCTGTGCTAACGGCGTTGCGTATTTAATAAGTCAGTTGAAAAGGCTGACGTGAGGGGACCACCTTTGATGAACGATCTCTTTTTAGGCTTGAACATATTTTTCCTAACGTGCATCGAAAGAGCTCAATGCTAAGGACGATTGCAGGGCATCAAAGTGGGTACAGGAAGCTTCTCTCAGTCATTTCGCGACCGAGCATCGCCGCGGTATCACTGGCATTTGCCGACTGTGTACGTGGTGAGTTGCGCGCTCCGATCGCGTTGAGACGCCCTGCAGACATCACTAGGGCGACAGCTGCACTGTTGTTGCAAATGTCGGCTATAATTCCTGCATAGTAATTTGCGCGGCGTACATGTTCATCGGAGCAGTTGGGCAGAGGAGATTTCGAAAATGGCATACCTGACATCTATAAAATTAAGTATTACTGCTTTGCTGTGGGTATAACAAGTTATAACTGCTTTCTGCAAACATGGTACATGTTTGCTTGCATAGGACTTGTGTTCATATTCGAATTGTTTCTGATGGCAGCAGCACATTTAATCATTGTGTTTTTGCAGAATGTTTATGGTGGTCTCATATGTTTTGCTGTTCCAAACAGATCTGACTGATGACATAAGCTATTACGTCATGAGTGAAATCTGTTAAACACATTGTGCACGTATGTATATGGCTGGTGCCTATTGCCAGGACAACATGACTTGCTGCCCTAGAGCTTTGTGGTTATTTGTCTGCTGTGATTGACAGCAGTCTTGGAATGGTAGTCTGCTTTTTTGGAAGCAAACTACCAGCAACTGGTGTTTGAAGAACTGAGCCTTGTTTTTATATTTTGCTGGTTAGTTATGTCATATGTGGATGAATGAATGGAATTTTTTGTAAACAAGGCAGTACAAAAATTGGAGAAGCAATGACTACATAATCATCTTTTCACTGTGATCTTGTCTCCTTTTTTGCTTTTTTATTCCTGTTGGTGTTGTGCAGTTTTTGTGAAGCTCCATACGTTGTCCAAGCATAAATAAGCCCTTGGGGCTCCAATTGAGGTTTTCATGAAGCTACATACTGTTGCTTACACCTAAAATGCGCACACATGTATATTTTTTCCAGCACACAGCACTAATATTTGCTTGGGCCTTGTGTAAATTGTCTCCATTGACTACTTTTAAGCCGTTCAGCAGTATGGGGGGGGGGTTAACATCCTAAAGCAGCACACGTGTTTTGATGCACACCATAGAGTGGGGAAGGGGGAGGGTGCTCTGGATTAATTTTGACCACGTGGGGTTTTTAAGCAGTTTCAAAAGATGGCTAAGACCGCTGTGTTTTCTTTAAAATATATCTGTTTGGGATACATAGTTTTGTATTATAATTTATGGTGTCTGGCCTCTTATATTTCATTGGCTGAAGAATATATTGTGATGTGGTTTGTGCTTTTTTAGAAACTTCTGAGGAAACTATACTGTGAGGGCATTGAATGTTTTAAGGTTTTGTGTTACTTCCTGTGTATTGAACAGCGTTGACTGATGGAATGCGTTTTTTGAGTGTGACTATCAGTTTAGTGACAGATGTCAGTTCTTGTATTTTAGCATATAAATGGTACTCTAGATGGCTTAAACTCTGTTTTTATCTCAGGTTTTGGCAACTTGGTGCTTGCAGAAGTTTCTGATAGCTAGTGATGCTAAATTCATGGTGAAGGTAGCGGGAAAGACTGGGACAGAAGGAAGAAGCAAGACATGACACCTTCCTTTCATCCTCGTCTTTCTCGCTACCGTCACCATGGATCCGATTCAGCTTGCCCAACTTTCCACCTTACTGGCGCTAAGTGCTCCTGATTTGCACAGTTACATTTTTGTTGGTTTCAAAGCAAATAATCCGAACAAAACTGTATTGTGCCTTCATTGAAGTAAAATTGGCTGTGGTCACATTGATGTTTACAAATGCATACTTTCCTTAGTGTGCACTTAGCAATGAAATAGCAGTCATGTAAGGCTTGGCCTGCAAATTTAGCTAATTTGTTGTCAGCTAGATGTAGTGCATGACTACATTTTAAAAGCTGTAATTTCTGGGAGGACTCTGCCAATGCATATGTTGCTATATGTGCGCATGTCGGAAATTTTCCAGATGGTTCAAAACAGTCTGGAAAACAGTCATTTCCCACTGTGTTGCTTTAGCATTAAAAATGGTTATCATACCCTCTGTGTGCTTCATGATAAAGTTGCCTCTTTATGTTGGATGTGTGTAGTTTTCTTGGTAGAACATACCTGGAAAGTTATAACAGCAAGTTTTACAGTTGCCTCTTTTAGTTCTTTTTGCACAAAACATGCTAGGCCTTTAGACTGCATCCACTGTGTTCCATGTGCATTCAGACACTTTTTTTTTTTCATCAGAACAGTGCTTTTCATGCAATAATTCGTGCTTCTTGTGCTTTCAATACAACTGGTGACATGATTGGAGACTCCTGAAGGGCACGTTTCAGCTGTTATTGTTGCAAATGCAGTCTGGCCTATGCCAGCAACATGGGCCACTAGTTGACGTTTTAAAGCCAGCACAACCAGAATAACACAATTTTTTATGACACCATCCGTAGTAGTTCAAGTAAGCACCAGTGCAGTAACTGGAGTATTTTTTTTCCAACCTCATTGTTTTGTAAGTGAACAGTTTTGAATGCATGCAGCTGCAAGGTGTAATGGTGTCCCATGCAGCTTGTTCTGCTACATGCCGGGATGACAAAATTTCACTTTAGTGACCCTTTAATAGTAGAGTGAAAGACTTTGGGGCCATCGGCAGCACGTTCAATGAGGTGAAAGCAAAAGCTTGCTTTAGTTGGTGGCATTTTAGATATCAAAGTGTGTGGTGTAAAGGAGTCAACCTTATCTATTTTTTATTTGTTTATTTCAGAATTAATGCTAGCCTTCAAGAAGGCCTTAGGCATTTACTATACCTTTATTGGCTGCGTTGGCCCTAGTTATAGTTTTAATTCTATGTCTCTTTCCTGTACTGTGCAGCATCTTTTAAATCTCATGGGTTCCTTTCAGTGAGGTCATGTAAGCAGAGGCAGTTTACAGCATCACTTGAGTGAAACGCTGCCATAGTTCAAGGCTCAAAACATTTTATTATCATTTGTGGGCTTTTCCTGCTAGTGCCTCTTGCCTTGGATCACATTTGTATTTT
The DNA here is from genome assembly GCF_055824585.1 of Amblyomma mixtum. Classification (NCBI taxonomy): domain Eukaryota; kingdom Metazoa; phylum Arthropoda; class Arachnida; order Ixodida; family Ixodidae; genus Amblyomma; species Amblyomma mixtum. The sequence continues at coordinate 181,980,668 of NC_143014.1, forward strand.
GTGCACTTTTGCTGTTTATGGGCTCCGGTTCCTTTGTTAAAATGCACTAAAGAGGAATCTGAACTTGTCCTTTTTCCCCAGGAACTCGATCTGCACGTTCCGAGCATTCGTAGAAACTTCGAATTATTGTCCTGTCTGGCCAATTTCCCTAATTTAAATCAGATTAAATGCCCTGGCTCCCGCCTTTTTTGCAACTCGCCGCTGAAGGTAGGAGCAGTCAACTAACGCGTGGAGCGCCTTTCAGGCAGTAGTGTGATGGCTTCGCTTTTGCTTTTATTTTTGTCTTTTAGGTTTTAGTGAATAAATAGATCTAGTCAGAGAGAGCATAGCTGCGAATTAAGCCCACGGAAATAAAAATATGCATGGGCTCTTTGCTTTCGCCGATCGCTACGTATCACTCCGCCGATGGCAGAGCGGCAAGCCGATATGGGACTGGCTGAACGCCGCTCCACGCGTTGGTTGTCTCCTCCTATCGTCAGCAGTGCATTAAAAAAAAAAGGCGGGTGCCAGGACGTTTCATTCGATTTAAATTAAGGAAATCGGCTGCACAGGACAATAATTCAAGGTTTCTAAGGATGCTCGGAATGTGTAGATCGAGTTCCCGTGGTAACAAGACGGGTTTGAATCCTCTTTTGTTCACCTTTAAGGTCTTGATTTTAAACAGACTGTAGTTATGCATGTCGATGGAGGTGAAATTCTAGAGGCCCGTATACTGTGCCATGTCATTACATGTCAAAGAACTCATGGGTGGTCGAAATTTCAGGAGCCCTTCACTACAGCATCCCTCATAGCCCGAGTCACTTCGAGATGTTAAACCCCCATAAACTGTAGTTATGCTTGGTTCAGTATACACATCTGTGGGCCAAGTGGAGAGGGGCTTCCTATGCTGTTATAATTCCATTCTTGCCTGTCTCTGCAGATTAAAGGCTGGCCAGTGTGGAAGCTTGTCGAGTGGCAGATCATTCTTAAAAAGACAAGGATGCAGAAAGAGATGTACACACAGGCGCTGGCTTACAGCTAAAATTTTATTGCTCAGAGGCCCACTTATATAGATAGGCAGCACAATAAACAGGAATATAATATATTCCTTCTTGTTTATTGTGCTGGCTGCCTATATAAGTGGGCCTCTGAGCAATAAAATTTTAGATGTAAGCCCGCCTGTGTGTACGTGTCTTCCTGCATCCTTGTCTTGTTTGTGCTGTTGTAAGAATAAGAGGCTGAATTTTTTTTCACTTGAGTTTACATCAGAAGTACTGTAGCGCATGAATGCATTGAACTTTCTCATTTGCACTGTATGATGCTTGACTAGAGCTAAGCACTGCAGAGTGTGCTCCATTTACTGCTGCTTGCATTGTTCATTAAACTACTTCTGTGCTGTGAGTTTAAAAAAGATTTGGTAAATTGGTTTTTGAGGAAAGGAAATTGCGCAGTATCTGTATGGCATATCTCGGTGGACATCTGAACCACGCCCCTAAGGGAAGGGAGGAAGTTGGGAGTGAAAGAAGAAAGAGGTTCCGGAGTGGTGGTCTCGGGAATAATTTCAGCCACCTTTAACGTGCACATCTTTAACGTGCACTGACATTGCACAGCACACGTGCGCCTTTTGTGTGCCGCCTCCATCGAAACACAGCTGCCGCGGTCGGGTTCGAACCCGTGTACTGTGAGTAACATGCTGAATTTTGGCATGTAAAATGTACCCTCTATCCGGATGGAAAAACCAGAATTGGGCATAGCATGGTTACGTTTACAGGGACTTGTAGACATTCTATAGACCATTTCAGATGTAACAGCAGTGCAGTCTTACACACTGAAGTTGTTTTTTGAGTGGTTTGCTGTGCTGATTTTCATTTTCACTAATTGGGAACTTTCTTGGTGTTACTGTACTTGTCTCGGTCATTGTCACTGTATCTGGTTGCAGATTTGACTGACCCTGAATATCTTGCATTTTGTATTTAGGAAACTGTTTCACCGTGTCAGCTTCTTCATTTTCCAAGGATATGCATTGACGCTGCAAATGCCCATCTTTTGGCTTCTATAACATCTCTATCTTGTGGGCAAAGTGGGGTATTCTTTGAGCAAGTGTCATTTGGCAGTACAGTCAAGCCCACTGATAACAATACTGGTTATAACTATATACGAGATATGACAATGGTCAGTCGTGGCACCATCAGCTTTACCATGTGTTCTATGGTAAAATAAACTGCTTATAGCAATGCTGTCAAGGCACATTATTGGTTATAACTATTAAATCTGGTAATTGAGTGTCAACCATAACAGAAAAGAACTCATGGAAATGCTACAAATGCACCAGCAAAACTATGCTTACAACACAAAAGCGCGTGCTTGTGGGGCCGACCAATGGACTGAGCTGGTGCACCGACGCCACGAAAGCAAAAGAACTCGTGACCACGCACTCGGAAACGCTGCCACCGGGTGCGCCGAGGATGCTTGCATGTCGCAATGACACAGGCAGGAGAAACGATGGATGCAAAAGGCCCATGCAAAATGCCCATGCAGAGAAGAAAGTAGGGAGCATGGTAGGGAGCCTTGGCAGAGCAGTCCATTATTAACATTAACGTTTCTGAGGGGTGCGCCGCTCGCACCCCGTTTTTCTTTGTTCTTACACTCTGAGCTATGGCTGGCACCGGCAGTGCTTATGTTGTCCCATCTTCTTCGCTAACTTCTCCACTGTCCCCGCTTGACAAAGTTCCCATGTCCCAGGGGCAGGAGTCATCGCATCAGGCGAGCTGCTGCATTGCTGCATTGGCTACGCGTGCCATGCGTACTCCCAATCAGTCGGTGCAGTGCACACGCAAGCATCCAGCACGGTTTTTCTCTTGTCAGCTGTCACCATACCTTTGGTTCTGCATGCTTCTTGAATTTCCTGTAAGAATCGCTTCCGGAAAGCCGGCTTGATCCCTGTGACATTGAGGTGTGCGAAGCTCCCGCAAGTGCAGTGATGACTGTGCTTTGGTCATCGGTGAACGACATTTTTCCGGTCCCCTGAGGTTCGAATTAACGACCATTTACAGGCATTAGAACAATCAAACCCCTCCGGATATTTACTGTCAATAAATGCTCTGAAGTTTGTCATCTTTTCTTTTTTTCGGCTCAACCCTGTTATAACAATTATTGGTTATAACAGTGGTATTTCCATGGCACTTGAATATTGTTATAAGTGGGTTTGAAGTGGGTTTGACTGTGATGTCTTTTGCAGCTAGTTCCACACAAGGGTGTGTGGCCTCTCTGTCGTGTATTCGTTTTTTGTGCGCTTTGGTATCCATTATGAATCTATACCAACATGACCAACTTTTTGCCCTCCTTCCACAGAGGACCTTTTAGTGATGCTTTAGAATGTTTGAGCTTCAATAGTGTGTTCGGTGAACTCGCTTCAGTCAGATTGTTTCATTTCCAGGATTAATAGAAACGTTTTGAGTGATGATATATGTCAGAGCATATTGTTAAGCTTTGAGATATGTGCTAAATGACAACATTCTGCCATTTCATTTCTCCAGGTGCTGGGTATGCTTCATGCCTATCGTAACTTCAAATATTTGTTACTTGGTAAAGTTTTGAAGTGATTTCATCTACAAGAAAAAGACCTTCTAAAGTGCTTTGGATACAAAAGAAACATAACTCAAATATCAGTGAGAAGTGTTCAAAATTTTGAGGGCTCATTTGCTTTACCTCCTGTCATTATTATTAGTTCTGAGGGAGACTTTGTTTTGGTGTGTATGTCAAGTCGTTATTAAGGCCACTTCACAAAGCAACATACATTTGCTGAAAGTGACTCTTACTGTAGCCCTTTCGGCCCTGGATTTTTGTTTTGCACGCAGATTTTTTTGCTCTGTGTTTTTATGATGTCTAAGGCCCTTCAACCATAGAGTAGAAATTTGTTGCAGTTGCCTCAAAAGGCGCCGCTCTCTGCTGTTCACCATGTGTTTTGTATCATTTATCCTCGATCTTGTCGCTTTCATGTGTCTGTTCCAGCTGATATTATGTCACGTCATCAACACGCATGTTCAGAATTTGCACAGCCTTACTGTAAGGCGACTGTAGACAAGATGGAGGCTTTCCCCAAATCTGTAATGCCCTCTTCTGTCGAGCTTAATGAAGCGCTTCAGTAACACTCAACATAGAACCCAGCACATCTAAGTTCTCAGCTTGCGCGAGGCACAATGCAGCTTGAACGTGCTTTCATACCAGCTGTCTACCATAAAATAATTCATAATAAGGAAGATAATCTCTCGTGCCTACAATATTTACTAAAGGCTGTTCTGTACAGGCAACCAAAAATTCCCTCTCAACCAGACTTATGTGGCGCGGCTATCTTCCGGTCAATGAGAAACCGGAAGGTGCTTATGAGCATACCGAATGCACGTTCTCAAGAAAAGGTAGGCAAATGGCTACATTGCTTCGATCTTGGCCGCGGCGGTCGAATTTCGATGGAGGCGAAATTCTAGAGGCCCGTGTACTGTGCGATGTCAGTGCACGTTAAAGAACCCCAGGTGGTGGAAATTTCCGGAGCGCTTCACTACAGCGTCCCTCATAGCCTGAGCCGCTTTGGGCCGTTAAACCCTAATAAACCAAACCAAACTCCCAGCGTGGAGGGTGCGCCACACGTGCTGCACAAGGAGCGGTGCACGAGTTAGTGTGAATGCCTCGGTCGCTTCTAGCGGCTTGTTGCCGATGCTCATAGAAGTAGAAGGAGAGTGGTCGAAAAAAGAACAATTAAAAGCGCTAGTTCAGGCGTCTTTTATTCTCACTGTTGCTTTGCTCTGGTTGCTGTTGGCTGACATCCGCACTGTTATTTCTAGGCACGATCCCAACATTCACTTTCCAACAACAATCTTATCAACAGTCCAACAATCTCATCAGTATAGGTGCGTTAGTAAAAAGGCTAGCAGAACTTTCTCAAGGAAGATTGCCTATCTTCACTCAATGGCCGCCGCTCGCAACCTTTGAGCCCTGGTGTTGTCAAAATCGTACATGCAAAAAATGTGTTTCAGCGCAGCCCCGACACATTCAATAATAGTTGTAACGCGAATATGAGCTTGGATAGGTGTTTCACAAAACATCTAGGAATCTGAGCAGAAAAGAAGGAATGGTTAGTGAGATATAAGCCTACAAATTTGCTATTCCTCGGCTTCTTCACCAGATGCCTACCATGCTGCTACTTCTTCTTCCTTACTCCGCACAGCTCGGTGGAAATGCATGAACAGTGATGCTGGTAGCAACAGGGATCCCAGAGAAACTATCCTATTAAAAATTAATAGCATTATTGTTCATTACTGAGGCGCGAACGGAATATTTGTGTTGTGGTCTCATCAAGGAAAAAAAAAAGAAAAGCAACCCATTTGATGAGGACTGTGGCCAAAACCTCAATTTTTCTGTGTATAAGCTCTGCTTTTGTGCATGCTTAAAAATAGTTCATACACACGGGTTCAGATTGTTGTTATTGAATGAGCTTCGTGATATGCTGAATATTAGGCAGTGTGCCTCTATTATGAGTAAAAACTAGAATATAGATTGACCTGAAGCATCAGATGCAAGCAGACAATAACTGAAGGAGTAGCTAGACCAAACCTCTTGTAGGCCTTCTTAGTGTGCATAAAATATTTTGCCATAAACTTTGAATAAATAGTGCATAAAACTTGTCAATGCAACAAATGTTTTTCATTGCATGCAAAGTGCCCTTATCACGGGTTCTCAAACCGGGTCCTTTGGAGCAATTTTTGAGTTCCCTGAGCACCTTAATCCATGCATGCCTCAACCACAATCTTTCCTATTACCCACTTCATTTTAGGAGAATACCTGAGTAATTTGCGATTCGCTGATGACATTGCCTTGCTAAGCCACTCAGGACAAGAACTGCAAAGCATGATCAACCAGTTAGAAAGGCAGAGCAGAACGGTGGAGCTAAGAATTAACATGCAGAAAACCAAAGTAATGTTCAACAGCCTAGCAAAGGAAGAGCAGTTCGCAATTGGTAGCGAGGTGCTGGAAGTAGTAAGAGAATATGTCTACTTAGGGCAGGTAGTGACCGCAGATCCGGATCATGAGAGGGAAATAACTAGAAGAATAAGAATGGGGTGGAGCGCATATGGCAGGTTCTCTCAGATCATGAATGGTAGCTTACCAATATCCCTGAAGAGAAAAGTATACAACAGCTGTATCCTACCGGTACTCACCTATGGGGCAGAAACGTGGAGGCTAACAAAGAGGGTTCAGCTTAAGTTAAGAACAACGCAGCGAGCTATGGAAAGGAAAATGATAGGTGTAACGTTAAGAGATCGGAAGAGGGCGGAGTGGGTGAGGGAACAAACGCGGGTTAATGACATCTTAGTTGAAATCAAGAAGAAGAAATGGGCTTGGGCAGGGCATGTAATGCGAAGGCAAGATAACCGCTGGTCCTTAAGGGTAACGGAGTGGATTCCAAGAGAAAGCAAACATAGCAGGGGACGGCAGAAAGTTAGGTGGGCGGATGAGATTAAGAAGTTTGCGGGGATACAGTGGCGGCAACTGACAAAGGACAGGGTTAATTGGAGAGACATGGGAGAGGCCTTTGCCCTGCAGTGGGTGTAGTCAGGCTGATGATGATGATGATGATGACTTCATTTTAGTGACTCTTCATGGGGTGTAACAAGCTGCCGCTGTGGCTCATTGGTTATGGCGCTCGGCTCTTACCCGAAAGGCGCAGGATCAATCCCGGCCGTGGCAGTCAAAATTCGATGGAGATGAAATTCTAGAGGCACATGTACTGTGCATTGTCAGTGCACATTAAAGAACCCAAGGTGGTCGAAATTTCCGGAGCCCTTCGCTATGACTGTCCCTCATAGCATGATTCACTTTGGGACGTTAAACCCCCCCCCATAAACCATCATTTTGGAACTGACTGTACTGTAATTGCTCATAACAGGCAGTTCCACTCTGCAGCTGGTCATTATTATTGAATTTCGCTATTTTTTTTTTTTTTAGAGGTCGTGCTTCTGCCTGCTCTTTTTGCTTGCATGTTAGGCAGCAAAGGATGGAAGCCAAGACATGCAAGGTTCCTTGGCACCTTTCGGAATCCACTAGGGTTCCTCAGGGCTAGAAATACTGTGGGACCCCTGCCTAATTACGTGCAGAAGCGTTTTGTGATGTCATTAAGGATACTTTACCGTAGTGTCACTAGCTATTAAGTATAGTCACATAAGTGCTTAAGGAACAGGCATCACTCCTTGTTACATACTTGCATTTGTATAAACTGACTGTGGTCACTGTGTGTGGCACATATTATAAAAGACCATAAATGATGTCGGTGGTCATTGTAGACGTGGTAAAAATGTGCTGTAAAGTTTGAATTGTCTCAGTATTATCATCATCATCATCAACCAGGTCAAGTCCACTACAGGAGAGAAGCCTCTTCTATCAGTTTGCAGTTAGCCCCATCCTGTGTTCTGGTTGCATTATGCAAGTAAATTCGGAAACTCATCTCACTCCCTGTCCATCTGCAACCCCTTGTTAAGTTGCCCTTTTCTCGGTACCTGCCTTGTTACCTTGGTGGAATATCAGTTAACTGTTCTCCGTATTGCATGCCTTTACAAGTGTAATCAATCAAGGCGGAAAGCTGGGCTAGTCTATTTCCTGTTCTCGTTGGTAGTGAAAAATCAGAATAGGAGGGAATGTGTCTGTTAGATCTAGAAGGGAGTAGTATAGAAGCAGTAAAAAAAAGTCTTAAAATAGTATTTCCATCTTAGTAGAAGAGGGCATCAGCATGCCTTAACGATGACTTGAAGAACTGCAGGGGGACCTTGAATTTTCCATCTGTAGTGGCAGCTAAAATGGCAGAAATAATGGATTATGGAGATATCGATGGCGCGAGGACTTATGAATGGAAGTCAGGGAAAAAAAGCAGTGTAGGGTTTGGTATTAATTCAATGCAAAACTATTCTTGTCAAGCTCTGAATGTCTTAGTAACGTGCTAGTGTTGTGGTGTGCACCTGTGCATTTAATGCTTGATCTTACTCCTGGCTCCTGGCATGGAGATTGTGATAGACCATCAAATGCCAACTATTCAAAATGAACGAGGGCGCTAGTTGCTGAACTGCAATTTGAGGTCATTTTTTGGTGCTTAGAAATTGCACACAAGTTTGTTTTAGTAGCATAATTAGGGTCTTGCAGGCTAGACCTTATGTGAATTGCATTTGATATTCTTTGATTCCTTGTTAGCTCTGATACATGGATGATCCTTGTGACCGTTTCTTAAGTTGCGAGGTTGAGATATTTATAGACCATGTTCTTGGGCATGGAGGAAGCAGCTAAGCACTGGGGAGGGGTCCTTTCCTCCTCTCACTGGCTTGTGTGGCAGCCGAGCAACAAGCTCTGCCTAATCTGTGCTGGGCTTGAAAACCAATTTTCTTGCACTTTGAGTGCATCATAGGCCAGTGGGATTCTTTAGTAGCACTATAGGCCCACATTGAGTCTTCGACAAAAATATGTCTACCCATCTGTCTGTATTTCAAGAAAAGAAAATTGTACACTATGCTCACTGTTGCACTTTCACTATGTTGTATTGGACTTCCATTAATGGCTCACATAAGTACAGTGTAGTAGTTCTGTCCAGGCAGTGGCAAATAGTTGACTACTAAAAAACTCGCATCAAGTGCCATCTGATTGTTTTGATTGTTTTCTACCCTGAAATTTTGTACATTGCACGCTTTGTTTACAAAGATGCCAGGAAGTACTACTTGTATTCCACGTTTTGTAATAGTTGTATTGTGATGTGATTGCTTGGAAAGCTCCCTCCAAGCTCTTTGTTTTTTTTACTACTGTTAGAGAGGTGTTTTTGCCCTCCTTTAAAGATAATTGAATTGCTAGCACAACAGGGCCCACCTAGCTTTAGAGAATGCTTCTCTATTTGTAGAGCTGTGGCACTAAGAAGGTCCAGTGTATATATTTCTTGGTAATTGTTGATCTCCTGTGTTGTGTCTTGAAGTTTAGGCATAGCTAAGGAGAAACAAAATTTTGTTTAGTACCTACTGGTTGGCATAAGTCATGCAGATGTGACAAAGTATTCTATATGGGCTAGAGCATCTATGAGGATCTTTTGGCAACTTCTGCTTATATTTGACTTGGGCTACCTTTGACCAAACTTTGTTTTGTGATTGTTGCAACGTTCATATATTTGCTTGAAAAAAAATTCTAAATTTTTTTTTTTTGCAGTGAAAAGTCCGTAAGGTATTGAATGCAATGGAATTAATCAGAGTACTCATTTCTTTCATTCCAAAGAGGTTGGAAATGGGTAGTGCAAGAGTGCATATGGATACTGAGGGCTATGCCCGTGGTGCTGCTGTTACAGGTGCAATGAAGATGAATCTGAACTCATCTTTTTGCCGCGGGAACTCGATCTACACGTTCCGAGCATTCTTAGAAACTGTGATTTATTGCCCTGTGTAGCCAATTTCCTTAATTAAATCGAATTAACGTCCGGCTCCCGCCTTTTTTTTTTTTTCGAATTCTCCACGTACGATGGGCGGGGTCGACCAACGCGTGGAGCGCCTTTCACCCAGTCCCTTGGCGGCTTGCCGCTCTGCCATCGGCGGAGTAATACGTAGTAGTCCGTAGTAGCAAATAGTCCGCGCATATTTTTATTTCTGCGGGCTTATTTTGCAGCTATATTATCTGTGAATGAAACTATTTATTCACAAAAACCTGAAACCAAAATAAAGCGAAAGCAAAGCCTCCACAGCGCTGGCTGAAAGGCACTTCCCGCGTTGGTCAACTCCGCCCACCATACGGGGAGAATTAAAAAAATAAAGGTGGGAGCCGGACGTTAATCCGATTTAATTAGGGAAATCAGCCTCACCGGGCTATAAGTCGAAGTTTCTAAGAATGCTCAGAATGTGTAGATTGAGTTCCCGCGGCAAAAAGACGAGTTCAGATTCCTCTTCACTGCACCTTTAAGTGGCTGCAACAACAATAACCAAGTGAAACACAACTCAAGCACTGCTTTCATTTGCTCAGTAACATTGGACTTGCAATTCAGGTGTACTTGTTAGGTTATTTGTTTGACTATACTCCGTCTCACAAGATGTTTGCAGCACTACGAAAGGTAGAGCTCTCTCGTCCAATCAGGATGGCGCGCACTACATTAGTGTGTTCTTACGCGCCTGTGGCTCGATCCACCTGATGTCCAGGTGGCTCGATCCATATGAAAGAAGACGTACTGGTAGTTAGCTTCTTTCTACCTCTAGCAGGTGGCGCTTGATGTCTTTTTATCCTTTCATCTGTTTGTTTTTGTACAGGCAGACTCCCGTTCCAGGCGCACTGGCCCCACTTTTTCTTTTTTTTGTCGCCACCTGTTTGTATCAGTTCCTCTGTTGTCACGTCACAGTTATTTTCAATGTTCCTGTCATGTTTATATGAATTTATTTATTCCAGCATGGTCACTACACTATTAAGCTGGGTCGAATGGAGGCAGGGGCAGCCGAATGTCGATGTTGGCTAAATGCAAAACAACCCCATGCGCTGCGTGAAAGTCAACGCACAAGCGGTCAAAATTAATGCGAAGCCGTCCGCTACGGCGTCTGCCATATCTCATGAGAGACGCTGCGACAGTACTCCGGCTTTCGCGCGTACGTTAGCACGTTAATGGGGCTCATATCATCGTCCTCATCACAACTCCATTCAGTTCTGCTGGTTGTGTCGTCCTCCAGGTTGACAATAGACGGTCCTTGGTCAACAACATCATCGATGACATGGTCCAGTTTCATCATCCCATCTTCCTCAGTAATAACATGCTGCACGTAATTCTTCCATTTCTCAGCAGTCACTTGCATGATGCCTTGCCAAACCAGAGGCTCCATGTCTTAGAGCTTAAACGTCTTGTTTTGACTGGCGACGAAGCCCTTGACATCGCTCCAAACAAGCTCTATCGGGTTCAGTTAGCAGTGGTAGGGTGGCAAGCGCACAACAAGACGGCCAGCAGCTTCGGCGATGCAGTCCACACGGCATCGGTCCCCACTTGTGTTCATGTTGTTGACAAGCTTCATGAGCTCGGCCATCACCATGTCGCTACTCCACGCGACACCTTTTCCGGGCAGCCAAATCTGTATGCCCTTTTTTTAGACTAGTCATCCGCCGCGCTTTATCCTGCTTCACAGAATGATATGGCGTGATGTCCATCACTATAACGCTGCCTGCTTCTTCGGGGACAGCATTCGGCCCGCCTTCAACGTCTGCGTTGTCTACTGGTAAAGCGTTCGCTCGCTCACCTGAGTGAGTGAGTTTTGCCATCCTCTTGATGAGTGCATTCGTACTTGAACTGCCCCCGTTCTTGACGCGAAGCACTTCAAGAAGCCAACTGCGACGGCCTGCTTGGAAAAACAGCGCACTGTCGGTGTAGGGCACACAGGCGACACAGCCAACTCGGCTGGCACCATGTTGAAAAATGGCAATGCATCACTACCTCGCAGAGAGCCTCCTCAGAGCTGTGTTTGTACGGGCTTTGTCTGTTAATTTCACCAGTGATTGAAGCACTCTATACCATCTAAATCTACCACTCCAAACTATGTTTTCAATTGCTGTGCTTATTGTTTGATTAGTAGTCCTACACTGCTCAAATATTCGAGGGACTATTTTTTCTGTTCCTGCAGCCCTGATTGGACGAGAAGGCTCTGCCTTCCGTAGTGCTGCAAACATCTTGTGAGACGAAGTATAGGTATACATGGGTGATCAGGCAGTGGTGTTTCAAGTTAGTTATAACTGCTTAGTGAATGGTATCCAAACTAAGCAAAGTTATTGCTTGTCTCATGGAAAATTTCTTTATTTTGGTACTGCTTTTAAGCATGTTGCATCTCATTAGCATGCAATGTTACTCTTGTGTACAGCTTATGACATCAGGCTCCCATTATTCACTGCAGGTTCTATGTCTGTTCCCACTTCGTTTGCCTGAATAAAATTTTTCTTGTTTGGCATATGCATAAACAGCCATGCCCCGTTAATATGGCCGACTCAAATTTATGTAAGTTTTTGTGGGGACCAAACTTTTTCGATGTATTTTTGACTCGTTATTTCAGAAACTTGCTGTCCGAGCAATGGACAGGGTGTAAATGTACGGAGGCCGTCGGGGCCTATGTATTTTTGTCCCACAAGAAAATCAAAATCCCTACAGCCCTTAAAAAATGTTCTGCTACTTGTGTTTTGAGTGCAGGGCACCAGTGAAAGGCAGAATGACAGTGCAGATGCGGCAGTGATGGCCTTTGTGCATGCGTGTGTGATTTCATGCTTTACAGTGGCAAGGTGCCCACTCGACGTGCCTTGCCCTTTGCCACGTAGTATGAGCAGTTGCGAATAAAATTTTTCTCTGCAGCCTGTGCTATGTTGAAAACCACATTCAGTAGCCATCACCCCATTAAGTACAGAGTTCTTTGAATGTGAACAGTCGTAGTAAGAGAAGCTTTGCCACGCCATGAGGCAACATTACATGTCTCGTGCACCTCTAGGCACTTCAAACTTGCTGCAGTCTGCACTGCATTATTTTAAAGATAATGGCGACCAGAATAATCCTTTCCAAGCTTCCAAGATTGCCACTTCACTGCCCGCCACTATGTACAGAAGTAGACAATAATCTTGTTTTGTTTTTTACATTATTTCCTTTTGTTTTTCCTCACAATTCGTTATTTCGGACAACTCTCTTTATGATTACTTTGGTCAGGAGCCAAAGTGTCCATATTAACAAGGCACTACTGTACTTGCATGGCTACTTTATGAGCCCAGATTTAGAAATTGTCGAATACTTGTTCTCGCAGCATTGTGAAACTACTGTATTAATGCCTTGAGGCATTTTTTTTGTTTGAAATTTATAAAAGCGATATCCAGACTAATCTGCCTCTAATGTAATATTTCAAATTTTGATTTCGAGTATTTGGATGTTGCACAGTGCACAAGCAGGACCATGACCTGAATTGGCAACCTGGAAGAAGGGACATGCAATGTGACATGCAGTATTGGGATAATGTCGATCAAGGAAAGTAATAAAAAAATAAGCAAGCTACATTGTATGACCACTTAGATTATCAGCTCATTGTTTTCCAATTTGGTGTTGGCAACTGAAAAATGGAATTTAGTAATTGCACTCTGTGCTTTTTTGCGAAAGGCACTTAATGTTACTTGTCACTTAAGGCCTTAGTAAGTGTATAGAGTAGCTTCTCACTTCGTATTCATGCAATTTGGCATTTTGCTTATCTGTTGTTATGCCTGTATAATTAGTGCAAATGTAAGTTTCATGTTGCAATCACACCTTACTTATAGCATACTTAAAAAGTAGTAAACTTGTTCTGCTGCAGCTTGCTTGCTCATTGTGCAGTTCTTGTGATGGACAAATGTGGTTTGAATGGACTGTGGAAAATTTTATGACAGTGAATAGCAGTCTTTCAATATATATTCTGTGGTTTCATTGGTTACACTTGACAGTGAAAGAGTGGATTGTGCCATAGTTGTATGGTGCCTGGACGTATCTGCTTGCATGAATGTATAAAGGACAGCATCAAGGACCAATGGAAAGATCATTCTCTCTGCTTTTCATTTCCGTGTTGTTTTGAGCGCGGCTTCAACTGCTGTTGTGGCCAGACTTTCCTGAATTTTCAACAGAATCGGTTGCTTTTATGAGGTCTTCATTTTTATTTTTTAGCATTTTGATTTGAGGTCTGACATGTGTAGTGAGGCATGCCTCTCATAATTGATTTCACTTCTCTAGGTCCACATCATGTCGAAGTTTGGGGCAAAGACTTATAACCGTAAGCACGACTGCCGCCTGGCATCTTCGCTGGACCAAATCATTCTTGACAAGGGGGACAGCAAGACCAGCTCGGCCAAAATGTCTGTGGCAGCAGTACACCGGTGGGGCGTGACTTCATTCACATCCCTTCGCAAGGCACCTCAGGTGGGTTCTCCAGGGTTTTAGGGTGCCACATCCCCTGGCAATATACCTTATTTACTCTGCTGCTGACACACAAATATTTTTTATCTCATCGTTGAGTGCCATTTATGAGTCAGTCAGCATTGTCACTTTTCATAATGTCATCCACTGTACTTAATTACAGTTAGTTCATCAGAAGGAACAGCAGATTGCGGTTATTTTGCTACATGGTAACCAAACTATGGAATAAACTGTCGCTATAAAATCTGCTGTGTCACTTCACTTGTGTAGAAAAGAGGTCATGCTCACACATATTCAGAATAGTACAACACTACAGCATTGTTCTCCAAGTGTTTTTTTTTTTTTATCATTATTCACTTTCACTTGAACCAAATTTTTGTGTGTAATCTTATAATAGCATTTGCAAAGCACATGTTCATGATATTTTTTGTTCACTTCATTAACCCGCATACTAAGAACACGGCTTCTGAGTAGGTTTTCAAATACTGCCCACAGATATCCTTCTAAGGTTTTTTTGTTTATTGTAATAATTTTTTAGTGATAGTCTAATTATTTCATTTGAGTGAATTTCCATTTTTGCACAGGCAAAAACTGTGCCATGTAGCACCAGTGTGTGCCAGCAGATTAAAAAAGTGGTGAAAGGCTCAGTTTTGTGTTTGTATCATTATTTTACTCACTGCCAGCTTTCAAGGTCTAGCAATGAAATTGGAATAATCATTGAATTTGTAGGCAATAAATCCTGGTGTGCGAAACTGGCTCTCGGAGTACCTGATTATATTGAAAATGCCGTGAACATTGCCTATGGTGCAAGTGTGCAGCCGCAGGTTGAATTTTGAGTTAACATAGTTTATTATTACTTGTTCTAAAGAGCTCAGTGAGAGTTTTGTGGAGAATACTGCTGTTGCTCTGGAAGACCTGGGCTGTGAATTTATTTACTTAATTATTTATTTTGATGAAGCAGTGCTTAAGAAGGGAATTTGCAACATCTGCCACGCATGTGGTGAGTTTATAGGAGTGCACAATGGTGATGTTTGCTGACAAATGGCAGCACGGGTACTAAACAATTATTTCTGTACCATTTCCAAAAAAAGATGTGCGTTGGTGGGTTAAGTGTTGTGGGGTTTAAGTATCAAGGTTGATTGAATGAAAAGTACCGTATCTACTCGCATAATGATCTTACTTTAAAAAAAAAATGACGCAAATTTAGGAGTGCGATCAATTACTCAGGGCAAATTTTCTACAAAAATTTTTGAACACCGAAAACTCAAGCAAGTTGCAGGTCAGACTTCTTGCAATAGGTACTAATAATAACCTTGTCACACGGGCACGCTTAACCGCGGTTTTCGCTAATTGTGCTTACTGCTGTCCACACAGCGGGACCTGGACCGGGGTTACGCTGCTAACCGCGGTTATCGCGAACCTAGCTTGGCGATCTCGCTTTACGTCGTTAACCGACATGGCGGCAGCGTCTGTGGACGGAAGGTGCCCGTAGGCATCCGAGTGCGAAAAGCGCACGAACTGGCCCAGTTCAAGAATGTACTTTCTTTGCACTAAATCATGTTTCAAGAGCAACGCATCAAAATAGTCCGTGCGACGGCGCTTTTAAGCAGCCTTCGATCCCATCCGAAGGCGCAGCAACAGCGTTCTGCAGCAATGCCCCGCGGTGCTCAAGCTACGCATTTTACTGCCGTTACCCCGAAAAATGTCCAGTCCCTGCCGCATTGCTGAAGTAGGTGACACGTTCGCAACGCTCGCAGCACCGGATTCCGCGAGTGCGACGGCGCTCTGCTGCACTCCCTAGTCGTCGCTAGGCCTAATTTGTTTCGCATCGAAGCCACAGCGGACAGCGCTTTTGAATTGACCACCTTATGGCACTGCCATAACCTCATTGTTTCATATTAAAAGAAAGATATATGAGCGATTTCAGCGATGCCTTAGCAGTGGAGCTGGCATGCAAGCAGATCGGGTCAGCCGCGTTGCAACGGCGGCAGCTGCTACGTGGCTGCGAACATAAAACTAGCTTGCATCGCAGTTACTACTCCTACCAGGAACTCGGTACAGGTCAGCGATCCTCAAGGAGGATTCATTTTTGACATTCCTGTACCTGGAGGCTTATTATTTACGAGAACAAGAAAAGCACGGTTTTCTGACACTGGTGCCTGGGATCCGCCGTAGAAATGTTTCCTTGGCACGGTCGGCTTGCGGGTGGCGCGGCGATGTATTCGGCTGTGGAGGCAGTGCTGCCACCGGAGAGCACCGTCGGACCGCACTTTCAACACGCGCCAAATGCGCGCCAAATGTCGCGTCGTTCCGGATCACCGCGTCACTTCGTTGCACCACAACCCAGAACGGTGGCGAGCCTTGTGACAACAGCGAACCGTGATTCTAAATAACCGCAGTTAAGTTTGGTAAACGCAGTAAAGGATAACCGCGTTTAGGCTGCCCGTGATGCGTCGGAATGCGTATGCTGCGGGATGACTGCAGGCTAACCAACAGGCGGCTGTCGCTGTAACAGTGCGGGACATGAAAACAAAAATGGCGGCTGACAGAGCAAGATGGTCATCTGCACGTGGCGCTGACAGATGGCAAGTACGATCATCGTCGGCTAGACTTTTCACATGACTTATCACAGCGAAAAGTTCGGGGTGCGGTCATTACATGGGGAATCATAAAAATTGAATTCTGACAACAAAATTTAGAGGTGCGATCATTATGTGAGTAAATATGGTAACAATGCTTGTAGGTCTCACACTGGCAGTGGTGTTATTATATTGCCTTCTCCAGTAAACAATAGATTGTTTGACCTCTGTTTTTATCATTACTGATAGATGGGCAAGTGGCATTGACTCAGTTTTTATGGACAAAGTTCTTTTCTGCTTCTTATCATTTAGGCTAATGGCCAGCCTGATGGAGCAAATGATGGACCAGCACCATCGGACTTGACAGCTGTACGCTCTTCGTTTGATGATGACCCATTCAGCTTCGACAGCGACCGTGATGACAAGTCTCGCAGCACCAAAAGTGCATTTTCTCATCTGCACAGCACAGTACAGGAGACTGCTCAGACAAGCAAGCAACCACTGCCTCCAAAGCCCAAAAAGTTCTTCAAGAGCCGTAATGCCACTTGTGCATCGTCTCTGGCTTCTCAAACATCAGCACGGGCAGTGGAACAATTTGACAAATTGCGGGCATCAACCAGTTCCAACGTGCATGCAAGCAAGTCTAGGGAGAAGAATGAACCTGCGTCTAAAGTTGGCATCAGCTGGGGCCCCGACGATAATGTTGACTTTCGATGTGTAAAGCTGGAAAAAAGCAGTCGTGCAGCAGCACTCTCAAGGGATCATTCGCATTCTGTTACTGCTTCTGCAAATGCTGCACTTCCCACTGCTAGCTCGCTGACTTCTGCTTCATTGACTGTTGCTCCTTCAGCTTCTATACCTTTGACTGCTGTTCCTTTAGCTGCTTCGTCTCTGTCTGCTACCCCTTTAACTGCTGTCCCTTTGGCCACTGCTGCTTTGGCTGCTGCTCCTGTAACAGTTGCTGCACCTCCTGCCCTACAAGAACTACCTCCACCTTCCTCATCTGCGTTTGTCATTGAGGAGCCTGCTAAGGGCAGTGAGCCCTGTGATGGCAATGACAAGAGCTCATTCCGTGCACCACCAGCCATTCGAACGTACTCTCGGAAAAGGAACCTAGGTGGTTCTGTTGAGACACCGGGGATGGTGATCCCTGTGAAGAGAACTGCTTCAGCGTTGACTGTTAGTGATGCCATGGTATCTGGTTTGGTGCTGGTGGTGCCTAGTACAAACCTGGGTGTGACTTCCTGTGTGATGGGCGGTGGCGAGGCAGCAAGCTCCAGTGAGGTACCTTTTGACAACTCATCGCCTGTGAATGCCGGGAGGAGTGACAAACCACTAGCACCCTGTCAGGACTCAGATGCAGTGGCCACAGCCTCGTCACTTTCCAGCTCTCAAGACTCTGAGCCCTGTTGTGCGGTTGCTGGTGAAACCTCTCAGGCCTCTGCCACAAATTCCCAGGAGTCCCCATCTGGATCACAGAACTCAGCGCCAAGCTCACAGGAGGGTGTAACCAAGCCTTCAGAACCAAAAGCATCATCTTCGAGGTCCATATTCAAGAGCAAAAAGATATTTCAAAGCCCGAAAAAGGTAAATAGCTTTTTGTATTTTAAAGCTCACATGGATGCTGTTTTGACAATTGGCCATTGCCCAGGTCAGCAATATTAGAGCAGTAGGAGCTGCCTGTCTTTTGAGCCCACAGGACATGCAGTGCCATTGCTTTCATAGGTCTAAACAACATGCAGATGTTAACTCTTCTGCAGCATTGCACCATGATGTATTTGTGATTACCAAGCACATGCGAGACTTAAATAAGTGTGAATTGCGGCCAGTTCGTGAAACTGAATCTTGACTATTTGGTAAACTATGTTGAACCTTATTGTTACCGACTTGTATCTGTTTTTTGTCAAAGTATTATAAGTTTTGGTCAAAGGTAAAGTATAGGTCACGTTGTGCATGTGCATTTCAAGGTGAAACTTTCAAATACAACTTGCCAGCATGCATCACCATTTCATGTGACTTCACCCCTTTATATATTGCAATGTCTTGTTAGAAGTGTATATGCAGCTTCTGTTCTTGTTTTTGCATGCTTCAGGTAAAAAAATGTAATGCAGCATATACTAGCTCATGTCTTGTTCTGTGTGTGGTCAAATTGTTTAGTCAGTATGCAGCAGAATGAATATGCATGCATCATGCCAAGGCTGTCAAAGAACTTGGTTGATGAGCTTCAAGGGCAAATCTTAGCTTTTGCTGATTAAGGTCGAAATTATGAAATGGCTGATCGGCTCTTATTTTCATGTGAAGCGCTGTTTTAAAAGCACTTTTTTCTTGTTGGATGAAATGCTTTCAGCATGCATTTTGTTCAGATAGCGTGTGACTAGCAAACTTAGGTTTGGTATGCTCAAGGTTTGGTATGTTCAGTGAAAGTAAGCTACTGTGTGCTTGCTGCAGCTTTTAATGCAGACTTATCCATTCAGTTCTCTGCAGTGCATGCTCTGTTGTAAAGGTAGACGTAAATGAGTACTAATTGGCATGGGCACATACATGCCATGTGAGATATATCGAGGCGATGAGCACGGTATTGTCAACAGTGTGCAATGGTGTGTGCAGTATGTCACATGCCTCTGGTTGTACATGTCAGAAATTGCAGTGCACAAAATGCAACATTTGAAGGAACGCTGAATAGAGCTTCAAGTGTGGCTGCACAGTGCAGAATCAATCATATTACACACAATTCGAACTTTCAGGCATGCTTTGGGAATCGCATTTGTTTATGAAATGCAAAATTAGAACCCGTCTGCCTCCGTTGGCACTTGCTTGAACTACTTGTGTGGTACCATGCTTGCCCATGCAGCAGCTCATGCTGCTCATCAAGTGATTATTATTAAGCTGTGTTAAAGGTGCACTAAAGCGGAATCTGAACTCGTCTTTTTACCGCGGGAACTCTATTTACACGTTCCGAGCAGTCTTATAAACTTTGTATTATTGTCTTGTGCGGCCGATTTCAATAATTTGAATCGGATTAAACGTCCAGGCTCCCGCCCTTTTTTTTTTTAACTCGCCGCTGAAGGTAGAAGGAGTCAACTAACACATGGAGGGCCTTTCAGGCAGTCGCGTGGCGGCTTCGCTTTTGCTTTTATTTTTATTTAGGTTTCTGTGAATAAATAGATCCATTCAGAGACAACATAGCTGCAAATCAGGCACACGGAAATAAAAATATACGTGGACTCATTGTGTTCACCGATCGCTACATATCACTCCGCCGATGGCAGAGCGGCAAGCCGACACGGGACTGACTGAAAAGCACTCCACGCATTTCTTGACTCCTCTTACCATCAGCGGTGAGTTCAAAAAAAGGTGGGAGCCAGGACGTCTAACCGGATTTATATTAGGGAAATCGGCCGCACAGGACAATAGCTCAAAGTTTCTAAGGATGCTCGGAACGTGTTGATCGAATTCCCGCAGTAAAAAGACGAGTTGAGATTCCTCTTTAGTGCACCTTTAAGGGGAGATGTGAGTTTTAAAATTCTTATTACTAGAGATTTAGGTGTGTATGTGCATTTTTTGTTTTGAAGAATATAATTAGTTTCAGTGTATCTCGGCTAGTTCTCGTATTATGAAAAATAAGTAAAGCATAATTAGGTATTATAGGTAATTAAGACACTTTCCCTCAATATTTTTTGTTTCCAATTGAAGTGGACCTGTAGCCAAAGACCTGCCATGCAGAGCTATGCTATTTATATTGTTATTGAGATGCATCGTAGTATATCTTGTATTACATCCACCGCTTTGGATGAGAGTGGCTGCTCTGGCGGACGCTCTCCAAGTTCAGTTACACTACGTATAAATACCCCCAAAAGCAGAAGATTGGAGAGCCGTGTCCGCAGATCAGTTGGTAGAGCACTGGATTCTCATTTCGAAGGTTGTTGGTTTGGATCCTACAAGCATGTGGTTGTTTTTTCTTGTGCTTTCTAATCAATTATCTTTAAGTGATAAAATAAGTACACTATTAATCTCCCATTGATCAACACCACAAATTTTAAAAAATCCCCTATGCTCCTTTGTTTCGGTGACTGTAGGCTTCTCTCATGTATCTGCTTTGAAGATGCGCATGTCCCTAGGAATTCAAAAAAAAAAAAATTAACTGGAGATCATACAACTTCATGCGACAAATATGACACAGCATCGAGTTTTAGCTTCTTGTGTTGCTGCAGTTCGGAGGGATGTTGTTCCTTGTATTGGAGTTGGCGCCCAAGCCATTGCTGTTGCAGTTGCCGAGGGCGATGGACTGCTGCTACGGCGGCTTTGCTATTGCCAGACGAGGAAGAAGGAATGGGAGTCGACATCACACACCTCCAAATGCTTCAAAATCGAGAGGAGAACTGAGCTGGCATGAGGCTAGAGGCTATGACATACACAGTGCACAATTATCACATGCTCTTCCCCCCCCCCCCCCCCCCCCTTTGTGGGCTGTTATCTACCATTTTACTGAAGGCAAGATGTGGAGGAGGAAAATATATGCTCTAATCCCTTGCATTGGACATCAACAGCCATTTCATTTTCGTCCGGTCCATTGTTTCCAGTCTCAAGTGGGCTGTGCAAGCTTGCTTTATGCATTGCAGAGCAGCCTTTTTCGTCAGACTTTTGCCGTTTTAATATTTATATCCCTTTATCAATGCCGTTCACGGTTGTAAGGGCATCAGGACAGCACTGCATGATCGTGTACTGCGCAAATAATCAAAGAAATTGGAAGCGGATCGCCGAGAGTACATTCTGGAAAGATGCAAAGACAGTCTCAATACGGTTGCAAGATGTTTCTGTTACACTGCTTTCCCGCTGACCTGGAATTAAATTGCCTGTAGACGTCTAGTGTAAATGGGAAAGTCTCTGAACCAATTACGAACTCTCAGTCGATTTCTCGCATGGCAGGCACACGGAAGAAAGTTCGGTACCGATGTGGAACCTGGGATACAAACACAGGACAAGTTATTTTTCTACTTTTATCCCATCGGTAGTTGTTTAACAAGTTCTTTTCTTTACCGTGACATTACTGAGACCATGTTGTAATAGCGATGGTAAATTCACCAATGTTGCCCATAATTAGGTACCGACCTATATTCGTGACCAAAGAACCTCGACTATATTCGGGACGCAGGTCTTCATCATCATCATGCGGGTGCACACAGTGAATTGCTGTGTGTACCCGCATTGCTCTTTCACTCATTTCTGTGGTCTTATCGTGGTAGACAGCTTAGGAAGCAGTATATTTTGGCGTTCTGGGCAGGAGCGGTGATAGTAAAGCACGAAAGGTTTTGGAGGCGTACCACATAAGAAAAAGAGGAAAAAGTTGTGTCAGCGATACATCTCTGAACCTTTTTAAAGCTGAGATTTCATATCTTGAACGGTTCTGTCGATTGCACATCGGGTTTCTTTCTGCGCATGCCTAGCTTTCTGTATATTTGCTCGCTTTTCAGATATTAAAGTCAGATGAAGTGTGCACTTGTCCTACGTCGTATGTGCATGTTTTTCAAAAGATATGGGTCGACTTATATTCGAATAATTTTTTTTTTATTTCTCGGTGAACCCAATGTATAGGGGTCGACCTATATGCGAGTAAATACGGTAGTATTTTTGGTGGTGCAGCTTATCTTGCTGTCATGCATACTACCAGTCAGCCATTGAGTTTCCTTGATCATGGCTCCTGTCTCTGATGATCACTGTTAAGCCTTGTGTTCTTTCTGGTGTGGCATCCCATTTCAGATGCTATGCCTGTTGAGCATGCATGCGGTGCTTGCATTCTACTGCCTTCCATTCTTCTTGCTACTGCTGCTCCACTTCGTTCTTGGCTGCCCACTCCCATATTTGTGTTACTTTCTGAACCTCACATTCCAGTTGCCACAATTTTGGTAGTGCCTTATGCACCCAATGTGTAGATCCTGCATCTCCTTGTAGGGTACAATCTCTACTCCATCAGCCACATTCATCACCTCATGTCAACTGCTGCATCGCTTCATATTGGCATGTGTTATTGGGAATAAAATGTGGATTCAGCCATAGCAATACAACTCTTCTCGCGGCAAACCTCGAAGATATGTTGTGAAAGTTTCCATACCAACCCAAAACCAAACTTGCACTTGCATTGAATTTATTAGAGTGAAAAACACAATATTGAAATTATTTAATCTACACACATAGGGTAGCATCGCAGTCCAGCCACAGATTTCAAGGCAGAATCCACATTTTTAGCCCAGTGCTAGCCAAGCGAAGTGCGAAACGTCATCTTCCAGTAGTCACGTGGTTGAAGTGCTGTTTTAAAGAACTCACATAGACGGTGGCGCCACTTTTTCCTCTAAGTAATTTTGTGGAACTCTTGTGGTCCAGACTTGGCCATAATGCAGCAAGAGCAGTTTCCTCCTCTCAACCCTCTAGTCTGGTCCTACTTTGTGGTTGTGTTTTTAATGCCTGTGTTAAAAACTAAGCAAATGCGGAGTCATTTGGCAGTGCACATCGATGCTATTACCTATTGAATCCCAGGTATCCGGGATTGTGTCACAATTGATTCATTGGAATATATGAAGTTGTAAAGGCGACCTTGACCACAGATGAGCAATGCTGACTAAACTTTGAGGAAAAAAATAATGCCTTGTGTTTTCTAAGGGCTAAAAAAAAGGATCAGGATTGTTGGTATGTTAGACTGTATATGTGTGGGACGTGCTGAATCTCTATAGTGGGGCACCTTGTGTTTACACGGTGGGGTTTATTTTGGTCAGAGCAGATTATTATCACCTTTTTTGAATAAGAAGAAGGAATAGGAAGGTTTCAAAATACAAAAAAAAAATTTCTTGTGTAATGTTGAACAGGTTCACATATTTTTTTTCTGTTGCGCAGCCTAAAGCCGTTTACAAGATGCGGCACTGGCAGACCCCGGATGCTGATGAAGAGCTTGAGCACACAGAGGTAAGTAGTCCTGGCTTTTGCATCGTTTGTATGTTTTCCATTATGTATTCATTATTTCTGTGGGATCTTTGCAATCAGGTCCGTGTAATATGAAATGCAAACACATGACTTTTAGGCAATTAATGGTTACTCTCTCTCTTTTTTTTTTTTTTTCAGGTAGTGAACTTTAAAATGAACGGTCACTGTCGTATTTTTTTTTTTTCCTTGTTTTGATATCTGTCATTGAGTGTGAACTGAAAATTGCCCTTTATATTGTTTGTGCCTGCATATGTCACAGTGTCCCTAGCCAAATGGGAATCTTAGTGCTTTAAAGCATCAAGTTGTCTAGAAGTGCTGTGGCATGTGTGTTTCTTTCTTGCTTTAGATTGTTTCTGATTGGTCTGTGATGCTGACATCAGTGTGCAGATTTCAGTGAGCATCAGTCTGATATGTGTAGGTTAGTGTTTTAGTAACTATAACATCTGGTACTAATAGTGCTATAGTTTCTTCTGTTACATAGTGTGCTAGGGAAAAAAAACGCTAGGTTTTATAAAAAAAAACATGAAGTAAAAATGTCACAAAGTATTTAATTTTAATGCATTAACTCTAAGTGCCGCTTGTAATAATCTATACTAATAACAATTAGTACGGCATATGCTTATTTGTGTGCAGAAATCCATTCATTTACAAGAGCGGGACAGCTGCATCAATTCGACCACTTTGATATAGACGTTATTTTCTGCATCATGCCACACCCAGAGTTTTAAATTGGCTGAAACTGTGCAGTGATGTGTTAAAGGCTGGGTGGGGCCGATACAAGTTTTAGCCGAGTATGTTGCTGCTGTCTGGTTGTTGCCCTGAAGAATGCAACAAGTTGTTCTCACATTAAATGGTTTAAACTTGACCCCCCCCCCCTGTTTTTGTCAGGCCCTATGTCTAATCTGACAATCTGACACACAACAGTTTTCTTTCTGCCATTGCACGCTCAATCTAGATAGTATGAGAAAAAGGCAGAAACGGGAGAAAAGTATATGGGATTTCAGTATGAATGAAGTACAGCAATGTGCAGGGTGTACTAACCACACACTGCAAAAAATGGAAGCCTTTTATAGATTTCTACTATGCAATGGAAACATAGCGCATAATTATAACATCCCTGTGTAGCTGCACAGCAGTGCGAGAAACATGGCCCACTAAGAAGAGCACACTATAGCTTTGATGGTGCGGCAGCAGCGGCTGCCATCTCCTCAGCTGGCCTGGCAGCATCAATACTCATGGAGGGAAGGAAGGTGGGGGAAAGAGGCAGTCACTTTTTTCATGCCCCCTCCTTCGGTCTACCCAGCCAATGTTGCCCTGACAAATGGACTCAGTCTTTGCCTGGCTTTCCAGCTGAGAGTGTATGTGCCATGCATTGCCCAGAATTGTGATTAAAGAGTGGTACAGGGCGGCGGGAGGAGCGTTCATTTTGCAGTGTGACCTGCGGTGACGCCTGAAGCAGCAGCTTTTGGTGACAGTTACTTACCATTGAAAACTGCTGATATAAAAAAAGAAGGATATTTTTCTCTGATATAAGTGAGAATAGGTTAGTAGCTTAAACCAAATGCAGTGGACTGTGCTTGGCACAGCCTCACATAGGAGCAGTGTCTCTGCTGTTTTATCTGCATTGCTTCCCCTTTTGCAAGACATGCTGTATGAAGATTATGATAACATGCCATTGTTGGTGCTGTATTATGCAGGAAATCAGATGCATATAGAAATCTATGAGGAAACTAGGTAGAATGTTTTTTTTTTGTCATCCTGTCTAGTTTTCATAATCTTCACCCCCCTCTTGTGTACTACTTTCATTGTTTTAGTGGTTCAACACATAAGGCCGAAGCCGCCGCGGTGGCTCAGCGGCTATGGTGCTCGGCTGCTGACCCAAAGGACGCGGGTTCGATCCCGGCCGCGGCGGCTGGAATTTCTTTGGAGGAGAAATTCTAGAGGCCCGTGTACTGTGCGATGTCAGTGCACGTTAAAGAACCCCAGGTGGTCGAAATTTCCGGAGCCCTCCACTACGGCGTCTCTCATAGCCTTAGTCGCTTTGAGACGTTAAACCCCATAAACCAAACCAAACCATAAGGCCGAAAACTTTAGAAACTAACTAAAAACTGTAAATATGAGCACCAAAATGAGTAGATAGAGGTGATTTTACAATTAAAGCTAATATTAAATTCATGTACTTCTATATGATGGGAGATTTAAGGTTTGTGAAAAGTGTAGGTGTACAGCTGGCCAGATCTTTAGCTAGCGTGCACGATGGCCGCTTTTTCTACGCTCCTGTGCTTTGCGACTTACACTTGCGGAAAGCTCAGTATTAAGCATGGGCTTAGTGAGCCTGTGCTTAGATTTGATATTTTCGCAAGTTTTCTGTCATGAGCTGCAGGAGCACGGAAAGCACGGCCATCACGTACACCAGCTAAATAAAGATTTTGTCCAGCTGTACGTGCCAATATGTTATGTAGCCAAAGCATCAGGAAATGGGATGAATTTCTTGTATCATGCTAATGGCATTCTTTAGTTTTTAGTGATTGATCAGTTTAGCTCATATTTATTTGTGCATTTCATACACAAGAAGTGCAGGAAGTAGGTTAAGAATTCTCGGCAGAAAATAGCTGCCTAGGGTCCCTGAGCCCCAGCAAGTTTACAGCAAACAGTGCATAGCAAGAGGTGATTGTAAACGCAAGTGCTAAAATAATTTGTGCATAAATGAACAACATTGCAAACAAATATGGAAACAACCATATGTCTGTTTTTTTTTTGTTTGTTTTTTTTTTTGCAGGCTGCACAAGATCAGAACAAGCATGCTGATGAATTTGACGATGAGTGGTTTGATGACAGTACCCTGACCAAGGAAGTACGCCATCCTTCACAGCCTTGGAAAGACACTGTAACATCAGTAAAGTGTCCTCGCAAGGCACGTGAGGTAAGCCCCCCTGTGAAGTTATTTTAGGTACAAATTGCTCTGACGTGGGGCAAGTGACTGTGTGTGGAGGAAGGGATCTCCTCTAATGCATGTTGTTGCAGGAGTTCAGAGTGCTGGCAAAAAAATTTAAGCATTTGTTGCGTGAGATCACAGAAATGTTTATGGGATGACTTTATATGCCTGCTGCCTTGCCACTTGAATGACTTTTAAAATTGTGATTTGTTTCCTTTTTCTTTTTCTAGCTGTATACCGTAGTCCACAATGTGAAAAAGGCATATCAGTGCCATGAATCTGGAGAAACACAGGAGTTCAACGATGACATTGACTACTTGCTGGAGGGAGTGCAGCCTAGCAACCCGATAGCAGCTAGGTGTCTCAGGTGAGCCATGTGAAAAATTACTAATGTGGTAGTGGGTTGCCGCCGCGGTGGCTCAGTGGTTATGGCGCTCGGCTGCTGGCCCGAAAGATGCGGGTGCGATCCCAGCCGCGGTGGTCGAATTTCGGTGGAGGCGAAATTCTAGAGGCCTGTGTACTGTGCGATGTCAGGGCACGTTAAAGAACCCCAGGTGATCGAAATATCGGGAGCCCTTCGCTACGGCGTCTCTCATGGCCTGAGTCGCTTTGGGACATTAAACCCCACAAACCAAACCAAACCTTAACCTTAACAGAAGTTCTGTTCATAATAAATTACCTGGTAGCACGAGCTTTAAGTGATCACTTAAAGCAAGACCATTAAAGGGCCCTGAAAATTATATACCCTGGCTGTGAGGCATTGTTCAAGAAATATGTTCCTGCAAAAAAATTTCATGTAAAGACTCATAATAGCAAAGTTACAGCTGTCTCACTTTATTCATGCCCTCTCTAAGACAGTTTCATTCGTGTGTTGGGGTGACTAGCCTCTGCAAAGTGAAGAGCCTCTCCCTTCTAGGAAGAGGCATGATGCTACATGTGAGTCTATGCTCTGTGCCTAATCTGTGTCCTGGCAGGTGTGCGCTGACACCTGCTGCCTCCTGGATGGGGCAGATCACAGTAAAGTGTCAGGTGTCAGGCTGTGCTTTAACGCAATTGTCACAACGGAGTTGTTGAGTGTGGTAATGTGCTGCTTGCAGGGACTGTGTGATCAAGTTCGTAATAAAACTGACTCGTAGGCAAACAAAGTAAAAATGCAGCATTGCACACGGGCCTCAAAGAAATGCAAAGGGGCTAGAAAGTGAACTTAGTTTTTGCTTCGCCCTTGATGAGGATTATTAGGCAGTGAAATTCTCTGCATCATTTGCGTAGCGCATATGCACCCTGTTCACCAGTGGTGAAAGAAAGGAGATTGCCGTGTCGAGAGGAAGCGAGAGTGGACTTTTGTTTCAGTTTTCACCATCTTTGGCGCTGTATGTGACTATAATGCTTTACAAAGACAACTGTAACCATGCAGTCCGTATGCTGAACTTGTTATTTTTCTTTTATCAGCCTGCAGGGGCCCTTTATATGTAGGTCCCTTCATTTTTTGTTGTTTTTTTCTTCGCACTTCTGGGGGTAAATATCTAGGGATATTTTTCATCCTTGAATTCAGATGCAAATCAGGTAATTCAAAAAAAATTTTCGTAGTTCATATTTTTTTAGGGTCATTTATTGCAGCCGAAGACAGTTTACTGAAATAGTTAATTTTCCTGTTAGACATAGTGACTTTTTTTTTTTTGCTCATTATTTTATGAACAACATGGAAATCGCAGGTTCCATGGAAGATTTTTTTTCCTAATCAATTACAAGTGTTTCAAGTAATTACAAGTTACAAGCTTATGTAACCAATCTCACTGCAGAGCACTGCCGCATTTGGGCCAAGACCCGCCTGGCTTTATTTGTACAGTGCAAAAGCATTCAACACAACCACGGCCATTATGAGCACACAAGGTCTTTAGATCAGGGTGTCGTTAGTGTGGGTAGCACTTAACACAGTGATTCCGATAAAAGATCTTATCAATAGCCTTGTCACAGCCTCTCACTTCAAAATCGCCCTTTTCGAACCTATCCTCAAATTTGTCTGCCTCATGAAAATGAGTGTTAAAAGAATATAGGGGTTGTGCTTGGAAGAAAAAAAAAAAAATGTATCATAGACATGAAGGAAAAATTGTGCATGTTTGCCTAGATTTTAGCTTGTAGTGATTACTACATTGCGTAGTTTGCATGCATGTTCTACAGTAGTTTTCCACAGACTTCATTTCATAGCTTCCATTGCTGTTGCACTGTAAACTTGTCATGCCTTTGGCTGCATTTTTTTTTTTAATTCCTTGTGTGGTTGCTCTTTGTGCAGTGTCGTTGGCTTGGCTTCTAAGTGCATGGTCCCAGCATTCCGGATGCATCTACGAGCTCATGGAATCATGTACAAGTTCTTCAGTGCCTTAACTGATGCTCCTTCTGACCCAGTGAGTTTCCTCTTCATTATTATGTTTGTGTGTTGGTTTTTATTCACACTCTGTTTCTTTGTTGTTTTGCTTGTACCTGCAGCAAGCTCTGGTTTTAATATAAGCTGCAATTTCGCTAGTAATCATTGAGACAGTGCATGAAATGGAAATTTTAGCTTTTGGATGCACGGACGCAAGTGTACAAGCACACATTTAGGTCAAATGCAGTATATGCTGAACTGTGTACAGCTAGAATGCTGTGGTAAAGGTGGGGTTTCTTGAAAAGGGCAGCCAGAAGCTTACGTGCAAGGAGAGGAGAGCGTCACACCCCTGTGCTCTGCCTGGCTTCTGGTCGCTCAAAGCTCAAGTAGTTCACTGTAGCACCAGCAACACTTTCCTAGTTGTGAAATTCCGCTTTGTGGGGCAGCATGCTTTCAGTCTTTTTTTTTTTTTCTTATCTAATTTATTTTCTGAAATACTGTGCTGGTAGTCAGAGTTTGAGTATATTCCATTCGAAAGGAAACAGCACTTTCATGACATTTTGATTTGGCCGGAAAAATGAAGGGGGGACGAGGGTCTTAAAACTAACTTTTTTATTTATGGCTAGAATCTCATGAAATGTTGCACACAGATGTATTTTTCTCTTCTGATTCCAAATATGTAATCATAATTGAGCTGGTGGTCTTAGATCTTACAAAGTCTAGAATGTAATTAGGTAATTTCTTACGCAGCTTTAATGAACTTTCTCATTGCATTTTGTTGCTTTTATTTACATGAATTGATAGCCAGAGACTTCCCATATCCGATGACATTCTTCGTTTTTCTCTAAAGGCATGTCATCCTGATATACTATGTCGAGAGTAAAAGGTTGCAGTATTTGGCACTGCAACTCGTTAAGGTAATTGTAAATTGCTGTTTATATGTGGCCTAAACAAAAAAAATAAGAATGTCATCGGGTATGGTAACTCTCTGGCTATCAATTCATGTAAATAAAAGCAACAAAATGAAATGAGAAAGTTCATTAAAGCTGCGTAAGAAATTAC
Organism: Amblyomma mixtum; assembly: GCF_055824585.1. NCBI lineage: Eukaryota > Metazoa > Arthropoda > Arachnida > Ixodida > Ixodidae > Amblyomma > Amblyomma mixtum. The sequence goes on from NC_143014.1 coordinate 182,010,499, forward strand.
CTAATTATACTCTAGAATTTAAGATAACTTTTGATCTACGACCACCAGCCTAAATATGACTATATATTTTTGAAATCAGAAGAGAAAAACACATCTGTGTGCAAAATTTCATCAGATTCTAGCCACAAATAAAAAGGTCAGTTTTAAGACCCTCGTCCCCCCTTAATACAAGTCAAGACAAGCTCAATTAGAAGAATATATAGGGGCATTCATTTGACAAAAAAAAAATTATTCAGCAAATATTGTGCTGCCAAGTGTAAGAAATTGCTTTAAACTGGGTATATCATGAGAGCTATTTTAATAGACTGTTTCTTGCCACACTAGTTTAATTTGACTTATAGCCTCACATTGACCTGCCCTGTTATACCCAAAAAAATGCACTGCAAATGACGCCATTTTGTTTAAAAATAGGACTACCAAATATTTAGGTGAAAAATTTTTAGGTTTCGGCATTTTTGTGGAGCCCAAATTTTGAGGTAGAACTTTTTTTTGTTTTCTGGAACCTTAAATTACTATTACTGGTGTTAAAAGTAATAAGTGTCATTGCGTAGTTTCTAATTTAATGGCAAATATCCAGCTTTCTTCAAAAACGACCACATTGAGGACCAGAAAAAAAGAGCACCATGTGGACAGTGGTGTATGACATTAGTACAAAAATTGTCACAAGGTGAGGCAATCTAATTAGTTGAACATATCGAAACAGGGGAAAAGTATTTGCTGAAGTTGTGAATGTACTTGCTGGAAAATTGTATTTTCCAGAAAAATATCAACAAGGTGAGAAACAGTAACTCTGTTAGGGGTGTGAGCAATTTTTAGCTTGAAAATTTGTCTTGAAAGTGCATGTGTGTGCGGGGGACATGTGAGGCCGCAGGGGTGTGGGCGGGGGTGGAGGCTAGGGGCACGGCGGGTTTCTCTGTTGGGCTGCAGCATGGTGGCGGGAACTAGCTGTGTGACATCCAACATTTGTACCTGACTGTTGCTTGTCGGTGATCTCGATGGCTGCAGTAGCTTGCTGTGTTAGCTGTTGTGTTGAGTGGTGGTGGTGCAACCATGTCCAAGGTATTGTGGATCAGGCACATTTCAGCATCACCAGCACTCGCGAAACCAATATCATGCATGAAACCGTGACATGCCTTAGCGCCCGATTCTAGGTTTACCTGTGCCATCTACGTCATGCTACCATGTGATTGGTTGCAGCGGCACTGGTAGCGGTCGCCACCATTTAAGCCTACGCTGCGTAGAAATGTTGTTTTAGAAATGTTGTTCATTGAGCAATTGCAAAAATTGCAAAAATTGAGCAACGTGCAGCTGTCCGACAGCTTTCACCTTTCAGCGGTCACACAACCTCCGCGATTCGCAAGTGTGAATTCTAAAGTTGCAGAGCTTGTACGACCGTTTTGGTCGAAAAGTATCAGTAGCAGGATGGCCGTACACTGCTAGATTTTCCAGCCTTGCAACCATGCTCATAGGCAGTCACATGACTTTTGCGACTCCCGTGCAGCCCTCCTCTGCGCAAGTTGAGACGCACTGAGCATCACCCCCCTCTTCCTTGGTTTTAAAGGTGGAGAGGAGGCTTTCGGCTGTGTTTGGGCTTTAGAACAAATGATGTTGGCCGTTGCCTTCCTGGGGAAAATTGAGTAGATGATCACAGAATCTTTTTAGAGCAGTAGGGTACTCTCACTGCCTGACTACTTCCCTCAGAGGGACAGGTAACCATTCCCTCAGAGGGACAGGTAAGTACTGGGTGGAATATTATAGTATGAAGTGCAAGGTGTGGGCTGCTTTGAGTGTTTTCGTAAACATGTCCTCCTGGTGCCAAAAACCAGCAGGGTTACTTCTAGGTGTGTCACCTGTCAGGAAGGGACACTGCTTTACATCACTCTTGTGAAGTGAGAGAGGGCATCCATATCACCTTGCTTCCTATTGCCTTGCAGAGCCTGTCGTTGTGCACAGCCACACTGTTCTTCGTCTTGAGCCAAGACCGGCTTACGATGGACTTGGATGCATCCACGCTGTCTCTCATGCTGCAGCTGTTTGAGTCAGACCCCCAGCAAGGGGAAGGGGGCCTGGAGGCCACCCAGCATCCTTCCTCCGACCTCATTGAGAGGCACCGTGAGAAGGTGCAGCAGCTGTGCGAGCAGATGCAGCAGAAAGGCCATGCCAAGCACCTAAACCTCAACAGAGTCAATGTGAGAGATTATCCTCGGCACCCTCTTTCTTTATTATTATTTTTAATGTGGTAGACGGCAAACCTGAGATTTTAGTAGAGGGCTTTAGAATGACTGCTCCAAAGAAGTGGTGCATCACTACTGCTCATGTGGCAGAATAGGAACCGTACCTTGGGTTTTGCACTTGATTTTGGCTCAAGCTGAAAACTGAAGAAATAGCTTGCAGTTTTATAGTGTCTAGGTGCATGATAGAGCCCGTCACTAGCAGGAGGTGACGTCATATTGCTCACTGGACTGTCATTTGCACCAGTTACAAGCGTGGTGAACGTGGTGGCACAAGCTCTCTGCACATGTTTGAACAGTCAAATGAGCTGGTATTTCGACATCTGTATGTACCCAGAGGAAAGGTCTGTGCAGAGTATTGGAGCAGATAGGGTGCTCAGTTCATGCTTGAAACATTGTGGAGGGTAGGAGAAGAAAAGATAGGCACTACAAGCACTGGTTTTGGTCTTTTCACGTCCCATCCATTGTGCTGTTTCAGAGCATAAAAGTAAAGCAACACGCCCAACTTACTACCGTATTTACTCGCATAATGATCGCACTCGCGTAATGATCGCACCCCCGAATTTTGTTGGCAAAATTCTTTTTTTTTTATTCCCCGCGTAATGATCGCACCCCGAACTTGCCGCTGCAATTTGTCGACGATGTCGAGTCTACGATGATAGTCGACGATGATCGCCGATGATGATCGCCGATGATGATCGTACTTGCTATCTGTCTGACAGATGGCACGTGCAGATGACCATCTTGCTCTGTCAGCATTGCAGCGGCAGCTGCCTGTTGGCTAACCTGCAGTCACACGGGCCGTCTAAATGTGGTTATGCTCAATCGCGGATACCAAACTTATCTGCGGTAATCTCGAATCACGGTTTGCCATTGTCACGAGGCTCGCCACCGTTCTGGGTTGCGGTGCAACGAAGTGACGCGGTGATCCGGCTAAACTTTATTGTTCTCGTAAATAATAAGCCCTGGGATACGGGAACGTCAAAAATGAAGCCTCCTTGAAGATCGCTGGCCTGTACCGAGTTACTGGTAGGAGTAATAACTGCGATACCAGCTAGTTTTACTTTCGCAGTCGCGTAGCAGCTGCCTCCGTTCGAGCGCGATCGAGTGACCCTATCTGCTTGCATGCCAGCTCCGTTGCTAAGGTGTCGCTGAAATCGATCATTTATAATTCTTTTGATACGAAACAATTAGGTTGTCAGTAAAGCAGCACTATAAGTAGAACATTCATTATAGCGTTGGTCAGTTCAAAAGCGCCGTCCACTGCGGCTTCGATACGCAACAAGTTAGGCCTAGCGACGACTAGGGAGTACAGAGCGTCGTCGTCCGCCGCGCTCGCGGGTGGCATCACTACGGTAAGCTCGCAGAATCTGGTGCTGCGAGCGTTCCGAATTTGTCGCCTACTTTAACGATGCGGCAGGGACCGGACTTTTTTCAGCGTAACGGCAGCAAAATGCGTAGCTTGAGCGCCACGGGACGTTGCTGTTGTACGCTGTTGCTGCGCCATCGGATGAGATCGAAGACTGCGTAAAAGTGCCGTCGCGCAGCACTATACACACTGCCTATTTTGATGTGTGGCTCTTGGAGCGCGATTTATTGCGATGAAAGTACGTTCTTGAAGCGGGTCAGCTCGTGCGCTTTTCGCACTCTTATCTTCTCGGTTAACGACGCAAGCCGAGATCGCCGAGCTCAGTTCGTGATAACCACGTTTAGCGGCATAACCGTGGGTAGCGCGCCCGAGTGATAAGGGTAGTCTGACCTGTTACTTGTTTGCGTTTTCGGGGCTCAAAATTTTTTTGTTAAAAATTTACCCCGCGTAATGATCGCACCACTAAATTTGCGTCAATTTTTTGAAAAAAAAAAGTGCAATCATTACGCGAGTAAATACGGTATACACTTGTACTCAGTCGAGCATATTTTTTTTTTTTGTGTCAAAACAGCCTTGAATAAATTATGACCTCATTTTTACTTCTTGGTGTGTAGGGCTGAGAGAAGTAGCAGGAATTGGCGAGCTTATTTATGTTTTTCTAGAAGCTTAGCTTTTCCACCGTGGGTGTAAAGATATGTCTTATCTGTTTGGTAGTCAAAGGAAACCTGCACTTGTGAAAACCATTTTTCATTCATTTCTTGAGGTTTTGGAGTCTTGTACTTGTATCATGCTCACTGTGTGTAAGGTGGTTGTTCTTAGACGTGGAGTTGTTGTAACGAATGAAAGGATTTAGGAGTGCAACCATTGGTTACCTGGTTGAGCTCCAGGGTTAGCAGGGTATGGGAGAGGGGTTACCTCTTAAGTTATTTTTTCAAATAACGTTGGGCTGCAGTATTTTCTATTACTAAAAGTCTCTCTGGATACAGTAGTGGTTAACAGTTTAATTCATATGATGGTAAATTTAGTAGCACACTTGTAGCTGACTAGATCTGAGCAGTGAAATTTGGGGCCCGTTAATTTTGGCACCGTGGACTAAAATCACTGTACATTAGCTTATCTGCATTATGTCACAAGGTGTTCCAAATACAGTCATTGCTCAATACCATCAAAAAGTGTACTTCATTGTCGTTTTATTAGAAATTTGTTACTTTTTGTTACCTGAAGTGTTATTTCAACCACTCATGGCATAGGGCACAGATTATCTGTTATGCATTCTAAAAGGACACAATGTTTTAGTTTCATATCACTCTGACTGGCATATTTAGAGCACATCTGGGGTAGTATGGGTAAGGCTGGCACGCGCTTTGGCCGTCCCACAGCTCTCGCTATCTTGTGCTAAATTGGCACTGAGTGCAGAGCGCTACCTGCGCTCAAAGAGAGCTGGCCGCTTGTATCGTGTTTGTGTATATATATTCCCAAAGCTGTGTATAAAAGGATTGGAAGGGTGTGTGCTTGGCACACCCTTCAGCTGTGACGCTTAGCCTGCACTTCACAGCCAACAACCTCGCTTAAATCTCGGACTATGCATCATGTGCACAAACATATCCTCGCACTTACGGTTGAAAAGCAGTGAGGCGCAGGATGGGCGTGGTTTCATTTTGTTGGCTGCTGCTTGGAGGACACTCTTCTCGCTATTGCCTACTTGGAAAAATAGGGGAGGAGGGGGAAAGCCGGTGTGGCCCACTGCTGCCGGTCTTCCTTACTCCTTCCTTATTCCTTCCTTCGTTTCCCTTCCTCCTTCTCACGAGGCCGCGGCAGCGTAACGCGTTGCCGTATTGCTGGTGTGCTCAGGCACTAACGTGTCGGCGACGGCAGCAAAACCAAAACCCACGATGGGTGTATCATCCCCACCACCTGCGAGGTGCTCAACATGATAGACGTGCTGAGGCATTCAGGGGCAAGACATAATGAAATTCCAGTGGGCATACAAATAACATGTAATGCTTTTGTTTATGCCAAAGAAGGATCAGAAGGAACACATTCTCTGGAAGTAAAGGTTTTTCCTGTGGGTAATCTGTAATGCGTAGTGGGGGATTCCTAGTATGCCAAGAGACGAATTTCGATGTAGTGCAAGTGCCAACTCTGTTAAAGGTGGGGACACTACCCTAAACAGTGAACTTTTGAACCACTTGCTCGATTTCATTGTAACTTGTGGGGCTTGTTTATATTACTGCTGGGACCACCTCTGCCAAATTTAATTATTCTAGAATTAAGTATGAAGCACGTTATGCAACCTTTGTGCCAAGGATGACTATGCTTGCTTAGGAAAACTATTGTTTGAAAAATAAGTTTAATTTTTCCAATTTTTTGTGTTATGTGGCATTGGGAATGTTTAGAGCACACAACTGTGGAATTATTTTGCTTAATTCTCCTATATTTTGAAAGAATGATACCATATAAAGAATGACTTTATATTTTCATTTTGCATTAATTTTTTTAGTCATTTTTCAGTCTGAAAAAAGGAAAAAATAAACAAACTGAGAGCACAGTTGTGTTCCTCATAAAATTTCGCTCCGGAAAACCTGGTACAATACCAATATTATCAAGTAATATTGGAATGATAGTTTTTCTAAGCTGGCAGTTGACTGAAGAAACAGGAGATGGGAAAAATAGACTCACATGATTGAAAATTATCCCATTTTATTTTAAGAACTACAATGTTCAAGACAAGCCCCCAGCTGAATAATAAAATTTGGCAGAGGTAGTCCCAGCAACGATATTCACAAGTTCCAATGAAATCGAGCAAGCGGTTCAAAGTTCACTCTTTAGGGTAGTTTCCCCCCTGAAGTTGAGGATTAATGTGGGCTTCATTGTGAGAGCATGTAGTTACAGCAAAAAAAAAGAGACAGTGGGAAGAAAAATAATTTCCTTTGAGGCTTCTTGCTACGATTGTGTGGCTATTTGGGGTAACAGGAAAGCATCTAATAAACTATATTGGAGGAGTGCTGACTAATGGTAATGAAGCATTGGCGAATCGCAAGCTCCACAGCCTGCAGGTGGCATCCAATACGGCTGCGTTAAGGGTGGCCATGAAGGAAGGAGAGGTGGTCAAATGAAGGCAAGGCAGTCAACCAGTACATGTTATCAGCACATTGCTATCAGCATACAAAACGTGATGCACCGCCCTGTTGCTCAACCCAGTGCACAACGAGAATATGAGTAGAAGTAGTGTAAAACTTTATTCCGCAAAATGGGACGGAGTTTAGGGGTTGGGATCTTGAGCAGCAGGTGGTGTTCCTAGGTACAGGATCCCATTGGTTCTTGCTGCCTTCTCGGCCCGCTCAACCAGCGCAACCTGATCTTGCGGGTCGGAGCTGGACAGAAGCTCCTCCCACGACTGACGGGTTTTCAATTTTGGGCTCTATCAGGCTCGCCCGACAGCCCCGTGTGGAGTGGTAGAGGGTGGCTATCTCTCCGCACCACACGCATTCTGGAGTGTATTGCGTAGGCCAAATCTTACTGTATATGTAGCGACTTGGGTATGAGTTTGTTTGTAGCCGTCTCCATGTAGTTGCCTGATGTCTTGTTAGTGTCTTGTGGGGAAACGGGTATTTACGGCGTCCTAACTTTCAAAACATGGTGAGCTCTCCGTAGCTATTCAGAGTAGTGTTGGTTTCCCCCTTGTCGTCGCTTGCTTGGTTTATGTTACCTTGAACTATCGCGTTGACTTTAAGGTTTCCCTCCACTCCTCCGTGCCCAGGTGCCCGTACCACATTGTGCTTGTTTTTGAGTTTTGTCGCCTCCCTGAGGAGGGTGCCAGCCTGCTTGCTTATTCTTCCCCTTAGGAAGCGTCTGCATGCAGCCTGTGAGTCAGCTACTATTGTGTAGCTCTTGTTGTTTCTGTTTGCTTCCGTGATGGCTAAAGCTATTGCCACCTCCTCTGCCGTGTCTATATCCCCAGTCCTAATTGACATGCTGGATATTTCTTTTCCCTGGTTGTTAACGACGGCTATGACCGCCGCTTTTCTGTCTGTACGTGGAAGCATCTACGTAGAGGACGTTTGATTTCTTTGCCGAGCTTCGGCCTAGAGCTCCTGCCCTAGCCTCTCTCCTCCCTGTGTTGTGCAAGGGGCTCATGTTTTTTGGTATAGGGCTGACCACGAACGTTTCCCTAATCTTTTGTGGTATGTCAGTCGAATTCTTGATCTCTCTCTTGCGTCTCGGTGGCCAAGTATCATTAGTAGGTGCCTTCCTACCTTGGATTGTGCTAGCCTGACTTTCTGAAATAATGTGGCCGCTTCGCTGTGTTCATTATAGGTGTTGAATACTCCTAGTTCCATGTGCTTTTGCGTGGACGCTCTGGGGGGAAGTCCTAGCGCGATCTTATATGCTTTCCTAATTTGGGCATCAATTTGATTGATTTCCTCTCTGTTTAGTTTGTGGTACGGCAAGCTGTACGTCAATCGTGGTATCACCAAGGCAGTGACTATCCTGATTGTGTCAGCCTCCTTTAGCCCTTTTCTTTTATTCGTTATCCTGCGGATCATTCCGCATATTTGTTTGTTGTTTTGGTTAATGTTTTAATCGTGTGGTCTCTTTTCCTATAGTTTTGGAGCCACATTCCTAGGACCCTGAGTTTGTCTGTTTCCCTTATTGGTTGTTCGTTCAATATTAGCGTTGTCTTTTCAGGTTTAAATCTTTTTGAGCATATTCGGGTAAACTCCGACTTCTCCAGTGAGCATTCCATACCACTGTTTCTTGCGAAATCCACGATGCATTCTGCCGCCTCCTGCAAGTTTTGTTCTTTCTCTCCGGTGGACCCTTTAGTGGTCCATACCGTGATATCGTCCACGTATATGGTGTGACCTACGTCCTTGATGTTGCCTAGTTTTTCTGCCAGTGAGATATCCCCCTTAAGAGAATGTGACAACCCGGTTGTTAGAACTAAACTTCTGCTCACGTCTTTGTGTGGTGGTTCAAGCATTTAATTTCCGCATTGTACATTTTTTAATGATGATAATATTTGCTTATGCTCAGTGGTCAATGGTCATCAACCATTGTATAAAATCTAACACGGAAACACTATTAACAGTAGTCATGTTGCAAGTGGGAGCAGACAAGCAATCCACTCACTCTCAGCTGTTGCCTGCAACCACCACCGGAGTGTTTCTTTCCTTGGCCACCAGGTGGTAGTGGGGTCTACATTGCTTTGCAAGTACTGGTGCTGAACAACAAAAGAGTGTGGGGACCAGATGAAAGCTGAAGACGGGTAAGGTAAATCCACTGTCTGACAGGGGTCTTCTTCTGCCACCATGTCCCCGCACTGTTCTCTTGTTTGCCATTGGGAAATACACCAACAGCCCTTGTTAGCATCTTGCTAACTTTGTACTTCCGCTGTTCTTGTCATGCAGAGGACTGTAGCAGCATTCTGCCTCAGTTCTTGAATACAGTCGACGACCGATTTTTCGGACTCTCTAGGGACCGCGAAAACGACCGAAAAATCGGGCAGTCCGGAAAATCAAATTTCACTGAAAAAATCACGAACTTATTACCACTATGCCGGAGAAAGCGGCCAATTGTATTGCACACATTCTAAAGCTCCTCATGACTATATTTCGCCGCGTGAAATACCGTATAAACGCGTATAAGGGCCGCACTTTGTTTTTTCCAGATTCGAGGGCCAGTTTTCGGGGCGCGGCCCATACACGTGATATGCGGAAAAAAAAATTTTTTTAAGTAAAAACACACCAACCAGGGAATGAGCGACATTTATTCTACGTTCAGTCGTCACTCGCGAAGTATTTAGACTCCTGAGCTGGTGCTGCGCTCTGGTGCACGCTCATGCCAAAAGAAGCCGCGCAGCATGTCCGCTGTCAACGCGTAGCCGTTGTTCCGAAATTCCATCACATAGAGGAGCAGCTCTTCTTCCAGTTCAGGAAACTCGCACGGCTTGACTCGGAAAGCGCGCTTTTTGCAGCTTGTGTTTCTCTTTTGATTGCACAATCATCAGACGCACTTCTCAGCCACGTCGAATTTCCCGCCCGCCGCACGCTTACCGACCGCGTTCGAGAGCTAACTCCCAGCCGTGTAGCTTAAGGTGCTTGCCAACGCGCTAAAACTATGAAGCTCGGCGGCAGCACGCGAAAGCCGCTATCACGGCGAACGCGCTAACACGCCACGAAAGGCTGGAGCTGGCGATACTGATGCCGATGTGAACAGCGGAAAATCGCGACCGAGAAAAATGTTGATGATAATGATCACGGCGCCATCCATAGAGGGCACTTGGAAGCTCCGGTGCGTGCGCGTGGCCTCCGCGAACGGCGCAGCGCCGGAGCAGATCGCGGCCGCGATAAGATCCGGCGGCGCGCCCGAAGCGCGCTTCGATCGCGGAGGCCACGGCGTGCGCGTAGCCTCCGCGATCGTATTCGCGTTCCGTGTTCGGGACTAAAGACTCGGCACAGATGAGTTCCGTGAACTCAGACTACGGTTCAAGTTCGTGCGGCGGAAAACATTCAAGGACAGTACGAATTCGAAAACACGCGAGCGCAATGTGCCAACTCGCGCAGAATTTCAGCGTCGCAAGAGGCTCCCTTTAAGCTTGAATTTCGTTTTGTTTGATCAAGTTTTCGATATCTCCTGCAGTCTGAATTAATGAGGTTCCACTGTACACATTATATGGCGGCTTGGGTACTAGCGGCGAGTGCGAACGAGGTCCGAAAAATCGAGTGGTCAGTTGCGGTGCGTCCGAAATTTCAAGCGCTCTTACACATTGGCTCTATGGGCCATGTCGCGGTGCCGCGAAAAAGTCCGAATAATCAAGCATCTCCGAAAAATCAGGCGTCCGAATTTTCGGTCGTCGACTGTATATGCTGACTTGTGATGGCCGGTCTACTGAAGTGGCTCTGATTTTGTGTTTGTGTTTTCACATGCAGACTGGCACGCTAGCACTTGAGACTCTACTAAGCTTAACATCTAGGCGAGCTGGAGAGTGGTTCAAGGAAGAGCTGCGATTGCAAGGTGGACTGACACACATTGTAAATACAGGTGAGGTACCGAAGATGTGCTTCTCTACTTCATGGTAGTGCTGTTTGAAATATGCAAAGTAATTATAGTGTTCCCTACCTAGATATAGGAGGGTGTGAATACATGTCACTGTGTATTGTAACATAATACTACCTCCATTTAAAATTGCTTGAATTAAATGCTTTTTTGATTGCAAGGTACGTAAGGTGTCATTTAAGCAGTCTGGAGATGCACTTTCTTCATCTTTTTTGCAAAAGTAAGCTTTGGTGGAATATCTGAATCTAGTTGTTGTAAGCCCAAAATGATAATCTTCAAATTGCTTCATGTTCAATATCACTATCATGCTTAGTAGAGCCAGCGCGTTGGCTCAGTGGTTATGGGGCTTGGCTGCTGACCCGAAAGACGTGGGTTCGATCCCAGCTGCAGTGGTCGCATTTCAGTGGAGGTGAAATGCTAGAGACCATGTGTACTGTACGATGTCAGTGCAGATTAAAAAACCCCAGGTGGTCGAAATTACCTGGAGCCCTCCACTTCAGCGTTCCTCATAGCCTGAGTCACTTTGAGACGTTAAACCCCATACACCGATACACCAAAACGTTTAGCAGGACCTGAAGCATGTCTGGGTGATAGGTCCTTAGTTAACTACTCTGTAGAATGTGCCAAGAAGGATACATCTCACTGAAAACAATGCATAGCACTGCTGCACAGTTCATTTAGCAATCCAGTCAGTTCCAGTGTAATGTGAGTCATATGGAGTACCTCTGCAGTTAAACCTAGATGTAGTGAGCCTCCGTGTTGCGAATTCCTTGATGTTACGAAGTTTATCATTTCCCAAATGCCGTCCCCTTACTGAAGCTTGTGTATTTTTGACCTTCATGGAATGAAGGTGTTGCAGTGGTTGACCTTGATATGTACTGACTACTTCGACTGTCGGTCGTCGGCTGCATTCATTGAAATTTGGCCCAAGCACGCAAAAGTTTCCTGCGATACAACATAAACTGCTTTGCGAGCAATGTGTGATCACAACGAGCTAACAGAGTTGACATGAGTGCAGTGCTCCAGCATGATCAGTGCTTATCCATAGCAAATGCAACAGTCTCCGCTGCTTTTGCTTTTGTAGCATTACACCAAGTGGCACTACAACAGTTCATGTTTAAAAACAGCGCACAACAGCAAGACGTAGAAGAAAGGCAGGGGACGAGCAGTGTGCACTCATCGGCACCACACAGTTGCTCATATAATTCAGGTGGTGACACCAGACTCGTGGTGGGACTGAGAACGGTGTAGAGGGCTGGCAACGCAAGGTGAATACAACAGTCCGTTTGCTGGAGCGGTCAGCAGTGGCCAGGCAGACCAAGAGAGGGAACACGTGGGAAAAGTGTGTGTGTGTGGAGGCGGGGGGGCGGGGGGGGTGCTTCCTATTCCACCACTCTCCCCGCTCCACACGTAGCAGTGGCATGCGAGCCGTGGCAGAGATGGTGGTAGGCGGCTGCTACCGCAGTCACATAGTCAGCGCGATTGCAAAACATTTTTCTGCGTTTACTGTTTGCAGTAACAGGGGTTTGCTGCGTACATTTGCTATGCGATTTCACCTGCATTTATTTTTCATTCTGGCTGTCATTCTGCGTCGTTCTTTCAAGTCTGCACGCGAAAAGCAACTGATGTAAACTGTCCGTGTCATAGTAAATTTATTTCGTGAAAACCAGGGCGATGGTGATCTGAAATGCTTAGGAAGTGTACTCCTACACTGAGAGCACATATGCAAGAAAGTGGCAGGGTTCTTCGGACGAAAGATAGCACATCTGCAACAAAATACCTTGTGGTCCCAGTTTTCACATTTTCAATACTTAATGATCGGTGTTTTCCCTGTCTCATCTAATTTTGGTCATCAAAGTTTGTCTTCAGCTCAAAATACCACAATTACAAAAGCCAACGTCGACTGATTACTTATCTCAGGCAGCTGAACATTTGTCGTCTTGTAGCCTACCGTACTTATTACAAAGCTTGTTTGCTTTTTCTTTCAGTAAGCGATTGTCTCACCTATTTTGGAAAAGTGGTCACAGTCCTGAAGAGTCCAACAGACTTCCAGCTGGAGAAGCTCAAGAAGATTGACAGATGCTCCCGTGTACTAGAAAACGTATGTACTGTGTGGAGTAGCAGCAAATTAGAAATTGCTGAAAATATTTCCACTGTGGTGTCTTGCTAATGTGCAGTGCATGCTTTTGGCTGTCGCTGACGTGCTGTCTTAATGTACTTATTTCTGTACTTTATTTCTGGCAGCAGTGAAACCTTGTTTATTGAGGTCAGAAATGCATATTTGTTAAATTTGTGAGCCGGGACAAAAATGAGGGCTGACTTGTGAGAGCTCTCGTAATGAGTAGAGGAGGTATTACACTGTAGCAGCAGATGCTACTACGACAGAAATGTTTATTGCAACAGAGTATTTTCGATTTTTGTTAGTGTTCCATAGACTGTAATGTACCTAAATTCTCTCTCTGATTAACTATTTCTTGGACACTCATGCTATTCAGCGAAGTTTTCTTGCTTGTTAATGAAATAAGCAAACATGACAGCAATTACTAATGTTTCTAGAGCATGAATGCTTGTAAAATGCCTTATGTTCGTGATCCTCAACCCTCCCAAGTTGCCATGAAAGCTGTGAAAACCTGCAAAACGTCATTTTTTTGTTGTCAGTTCTAAAGCAGTTGTATGAAAAAGCTTTCATATGGGAACCAAGTAACACTAGAGGTCTAGCTAAGCTCTAGCTGAACCATGAAGAGTTAGTCAGGCTTGTCTGTGCCATGGTGGTATACTCCCTGACAACTTTCTGTGGCTCTGCAGCCTAGGCAGCTAGGCAGGAAAGGGAAGGAGACGACATTTTGTCCCCGTGCCTTGGGGAGTGTTCATTGTTCGGGCTAGAGGTGCAGAGGCGTGAAGGGGGGAAGTTGGAGAGATGGTGTGGCATTGCTGGGGCGGAGGTAGCCCACTCCCCACAGCACAGAGACATATGGTATCTCCTTCCCTTTCCTGCCTAACCTTGGCTGCAGGGCCAGAGAAAGTTGTCTGGGATTATAGTGACTCTTCTGCATTATGATGTGGTAACACAGGTCGACACCAGTGGCTGCACCAGTGGTTATGGATGGACGTGTTTGATACAATCCGCCATTATCTTTATCTTGGTGTTTACAAAGGCGTCACGATGTCTGAATGCCAGCTGTGAGCACTGCTTGTGGGAGAGGCAGAGCTACTTGAATACCAGTTATAGAACATTGTCAAACCCATTTTCTCACAGTCAGTGCACGTTAAAGAACCCCAGGTGGTCGAAATTTCCGGAGCCCGCCACTACGGCGTCTCTCATAGCCTTAGTTGCTTTGGGACGTTAAACCCCATAAACCAACCAACCAACCATTTTCTCACAGTTAACTGATCATTTCAGTTTTTTTTTTTTTTTTTTTTTTGCGTTCCTCCTCAGTTTTGCTGTAGTGAGGTTCAACTGTATCCTTAAATACAGCATGCCACCTTGCACAACGCATCTTTTTGATTCTTTGCCTCATTATCATCTCTTTTCTTTGCCTTGTTCTTCATGCAAAGAAAGTCCCTGATAGAGGTTAAACACGCAGCAAGCACAAGCAGGAGGGATGCTTGATTAAAGGGGCTCTGAAACACCTTCCAAGGAGAGCACATCAACTCGCTCAATCACTGCATTGTGTTCTCATGAAAACCTGAGCCGAACTATACACTTCTACACGCCGCAGAGGACCCACAATCACGCGCGAAAGTTGGCGAGCCCTTCCCTGCGACTTTATAATGCTCGCACCCTCCTCCGTCGCTCCCACCTGCGTGTACAAGATAAAGAGGTGGCTATTGGCTAGATTCTTTCAGGCGTCAGGCAGCTGCCATGGCCGCGGCCAATAAGCCGCATAGCTCCGGTGGGTCAGGAAGCTTCGCCTCCAGAGGTGGAGTTGGCAGAGAAGCGCCAACCTTCCAGCGTGCAAAAAGTGACGAGAGGAGAGGGAAAGGTGCGAAGATGCTGAAATTAAAATTTTGACTACAGATAACTCAGCTTGTACAGTGTGCATTAAAAAAATTCTTGCTGGACAATATTCACGAAGCAGCGTGCTTTAACATCCCAGGCATACTGCAACTTTATTACAGCCTCTTTCAGAGCCCCTTTAATTTGTGCTTTGTGCTAGCAAGACGGCACACTCTGCCGCTCGGAGGTGGCGTAGTGCTGGAGGCCTACCGTATTTACTCACATAATTTGTGCACCTTTTTTCTTTAAATTAAAGCTTCTAAAAGGGGTTGCACAAATTACGCAGAGATTTTACGAGCACGTCCTGAAAGCTCTACAAAGGCTATAACGTGCAATATATTCTGCATATTGCCACCTACATGCCGACCCCCAGCTTGCACTCGTCTCTGGTAAAAAAAAAAAAAAAGTGATATATACATAAGATGCTGCTCCCTTTCGCTTTGCCCCACGTTATGTAGTTCCCTGCGGGATCGCATGATGCCATGTGCGCAGCTAAAAGCAAAAAATGCACAGTAGAATTGTGAAGCCAGCAGTCAGAAGCCAACGGCAATAAAAAGTGATAAAACGACGCCCTCATGTGCGGCCCAGCTGACTAGCAGCAAAGCGAACAGCAGACGGATCGGTAGTTTCGGATTCCGGCGTATGTCGTCCAGGAAAGTGACCACCAGCGCAAGCAAGCTGGGTGAATGCCCCACAGTTCGTCTCCTTGCTGCTCACACTTTTCGCAGGCGCTCACGGTGACGCAGCTGTGCCCATCTTCCCAAGCCCGCCTTGTGCATACCCATGTGTATGCTGATGGTCTGGCGCTGCGAGCATAAAATATGAAAGTAAAAGTTTTTTTAGTAAATCAAGGTTATAATTTAGGGGTGCACAAATTATGCACATAAATATGGTGTATGCCGCCAAGGGGCAGTGCTGCGTTGGATGAGCAACAGCCATTCTGTGTGCCTCATTGTTGCAGCCATCCACTACATGATGTGCTGGGCAAAAAGAAAATGAGTGTGTGTGTCACAAATTGACCTGGCGTTTTAGGTAGCATCTAGCTACAGTAAGAAAGGGGAGTATTTTGTCTGACAAATGTCTTCATTTATACCGTATGATCGCGTGTAAGGGCCACACCCATGTATGGGCTGCACCCCGTTTTCCCGAAGGAAATGTTTGAAAAAAAATAAATCCGTGTAAGGGCCGCACCCGAACTTTCCATGACCCAGGTGGGAATAGCCTTCTAAATGCACGCGCCGTGGCCTCCACGATCTGTGAGCAACGGTGTGCTTGATCGCGGAGGCCACGCATGCACCATAGCCTCCGAGGCCATGCACGCGCACAAGAGCTTTCAAGTGCCGTCCATGGATGGCGCCCGAGGTCGTAGTCATCATCATCGTCAACTTTTTCCTCCGCTGCGACCTTCCGCTTTCCTCATCGGCATCAGTATCGCCAGCTCCAGCCTTTTGTTGCTTTTGTGGCGTGTTTGCCCTGTTTGTAGTGATTGTGGCTTTCGCGTGCTGCCGCCAAGCGTAGCAGTTTTAGCACGATGGGCAAGCACCTTAAGAGCTGCACGGCTGGGAGTTACCTCTCGAACACGGCAAGCGTGCGGCAGGCAGGAAATTCGACGTGGCCGAGGAGTGCATTTGATGATGGTGCAACCAAAAGGATGCAATGAGAAACACAAGCTGCAAAAAGCCCACTTTCCGAGGCAAGCCGTGCGAGTTTCCCGAACTGGAAAAGCTTCTCTGCTATGGGATGGAAATGCGGAACAACAGCTACACGTTGACAGCGGATATGCTGCACGGCTTCTTTTGGGATGAGCGTGCACCAGAGCACAGCACCAGCTCAGAGTTGAAATACTCCGCGAGTGACGACTGAACGCAGAATAAATGCCGCTCATTGCCTGATTGGCTTCTAAAAACAAATTTTTTTTTTTTTCGCACATTGCGTGTATGGGCCCCACCCTGAAAATTGGCCCTAGAATCTGGAAAAAAAACTGCGGCCCTTACACGCGTTTATACGATAGTTTCTAAATCTCTGGTGAAAGACTGTTGCTGACAAGTTTCATCCGAAATGAGGCTGTGTTCATTTAAGTAACGAAGGTCCGAGGTTTCATAATGTTGAGCACATAAGACGCTGATTTAAAACTGCATTGGCTTTGTACATCTTGGGGGCAAGGTTTTACTTGTAATGGTTGACATAAGTGCAGAAATTGAGCAAACCGAAAGTTACAAAAGGTAGCTGTAATTGTGTGGCCAGAAGTGGAAAATTAAATGCTGATTGAAATGAATTTTGGGTAAAGTTCTGAATGAGCTTTTCATACAATACACTAATATGAATGCAGCAGTAGCGTATGGTATTTTCTAGCGTATTTCTAGCTGCTTATGCCATCCAGCAAACAGGGAACCGTGGCTAGCCAGTTGGCAGACAAGTGTATCTCCCTATAATCCAACTCTCTGTGCTTCGCTTGTTTCTGTGCAACAATGAAGTTGACTTGTCCGTCTCTATCTGCTGACGCCCAACAGGTTGATGCATTATCCTTGTTTACGTGTGGGCTACAAGCGAGAAAGTTGATACAATACGCTGTGGTTGTATTCATGTCAACATGGCTATAGGACCATAACACGATATAGTTATAAAATTTGCATATATTTCAGAAATATATCAGCATACAAAATTGTTTGAGAGAGCATTGACGGGGTACGTATGTTGTGACTCAATCCTTTTTTGCTTCTGCTGGGCCCAGGTTACATATATGAACACTGACAACCAGAGGTACCTGCTGGATTTCAAGGACTCCCTCATGGTGTCATCATATGTCAGGTGAGTCTGTTGTAATGTTTCGAGTGTTGGTAAACCTGGAATGTATTTTAACTGTTTTCTTTATAATTAATCGGTGCAAAAAGAGGTAGGCAAACTTCTTTTGTCATATATAACTGCATGTTGTTCGAGGAGACTCATGAAATAAGTAGAAACTTCTTCCTATGTTCGCGTTTCTTCTGCTTTTCCGTTTTATTTTATTTATTTAATTTATTTATTTATTTTTTTCAACTACAAGTTGATAATATTGTATGGCACCATTTTGATGGAGGCGTCCATATCACTTACAGGACTGCCTTGGTGCTGTTGCTAGCACTTGAATGTGCTGTTCTTTTCCTCTGTCAGTAGCGCTGCCCTGTGTCTTGTAGAACACAACTTTTATGTGGAACCTTCTCTCTATAACATTTTAGTGGAGGTGCGGAGGGAGCCTTATGACAAGGAGCTGGATCTTTGCAACATATGCCACCTTGCTTCCGTGATTCGTCTCGGTTCTACCGTATTTACTTGCATAATGAACTCATTCACATAATGACCCCACCCCCACCCACCTTTTCTAATTGATAATTTACTTTCTTTTCAAGCAATACCTCTTCTTAGCGCGTTCCCAAGTTTTGCACGATCCTCACAATATAAAGGATCCTCTATACTGAAATGCCATGAAGGAAGCAGGACCTTCAGACCCCTAAGCAATTTGGCGAGCTTAAGACTGGGAGAAAAGATACCTAACCCCACTCCCATTCCAACTAACGCTTCAACATTCGCCTTAAACATTCGTAACTGTCTTTCGAATTTTTTCAGCCGCGCGTAAATACGCACACCTGACCTTCAGGGCTAGTGTTCAGCAGCATGTTCGTTTTATCTCGCCACAATTGTCCGGTACCATCGACTACCACAAAATCGTCGGATCGCACCGTGATTCTGCAGATACGTTTCAAAGCAAATGATCCCAAACACCAGTGACACAAACGCAGCTGACCGCATGCTTTTGTTGATGATCTATGCATGGACAAACAGACAGGCAGACGGTCAGGCAAATGATATGACATTTCGACTCTCGCAAAAAGCTGTCGAAACTTTTTTTCCTGTGTAATGAACACTGCCCCCAAATTGATGCCAACTTTTCTGGAAAAAGGGGGTCCATTACACGAGTAAAAACGGTATGTGGGTGCCACCCTGATCATGTTTTTAAGGCTGAAGTAATTTGCACTGCAAATAATTGTAGTAGCACTAATGAATATAGTCTTATTCCCCTTTGATTGGTACTGCAGTAGCACTGATGAATATAATCTTATTCTCCTTTGATTGGTAGGCTGCTGCTGTTGTGCCAGTCAAGTCTGATAGTGCACCCAGTTGTCAATGAGCCGGGAGCTGGCAGCAGTGCTAGTGGCAGCAAATCGAGTGAGGGCCAGATCACCTCTGTGGTGCTCCAAAGCATGCGAGGGCCTGGCGCTGTGTTCTTCTCTTGCCTGCTGTCTGTTCTGCGTGTGCTGCTGAACATGACACATGAAAGCGGTGAGTACATTCAACATGCTTTCTCTCACTTTGATCTTTAAGATACCATGTGAATGGCTTGTGCATGTATGCGCAAATTTCCGCATCAGTATTGATCATAGGTCGGCACACTCACTCATGAGTGCACTCATATTGCCTCACTCACACTCACGTCTGTGAGTGTGAGTGGACGTGAGTGTGAATGCGAGTGAGTGGATATGAGTTTGGGTGGTCACCAATGTGAGTGTGGGTGGTCACGAGTGTGAGTGCAGGTGAGTGTGAGGGGAGAGAAGTGTTAGCAGGGATGAGTGGTGAGTGAATGTGAGTCGACTTAAGTGGATGTGAGTGGTGAGTGGACGCGACAGTGAAGTTTGCCACTTGTGTTTCGCGCCGATGGTATCCGCTTAGCTATTTTCATGTTGTTGACAGCTGAGCCAAGCAAATATTCACTGCCAAGCGCACTCGAGACGGCACAAGACATCATGCTGGTGTATTTGGACGCCCAAAGCAGAGGATTCCACTGGCGTGGGAATAGCACTCTTTATTTTGCTGTTTGCCTTACTAGTTCACCGTTGGTATGGGCCAAGATCTTTGCTGGTGCAATGAGCCGCTACAGGTTGTGTCAGGTCCTTTGATCGAATTTCGCATTGTCACTACTAGAATGGTAGATGTCTCTTGTCACGCTTCCTACATGGGTTGAGCTCACATACGCACAGTTCCAGTACTTGCTGCTGAAAATGTGACTGCCTGCTTCTCAGCAATAACTGCCCTAAGGTAGGATCTTGAGCCCTGCAGTGGATGCGTAGGCTTTTCGTGCCTGGGTGTATGCATTGTAGAGCTCTGCTCTGGTCGTAATTTATTTATTGGATCGGACGCGGAACCGGCAGAGCCTTCCATTGCTGACGCGAAGAACCTGACCTACTTGGCCCGGCTCTTGAACTGCACAAGCACAGCCGAACCCCGCAAATGATGCGAAAAAGCAAGCGAACTTTTAGGCGACACCAGAAGTTTTTGTTTCTATCATGTACTTGAAGGAGCCCTCCGTCGCAAATAAAGCATGTGGTTTTTATTTCTTATATGCATATCATAAATCATGGTGATGCCATGACGCTGAGGAGATAGCCGAAATGGTAACATCTGATATAATCTGCTCCAGAAATGCTTGTTTCGTGCCGATGGTGACGAAACGTTGCGGCGATTTTCAGCAGTTGATATGAGGTGGCCACCAAATCAGCCTCACCTTTTTCGACTGGTTGGACGTACAGTTCAAACTTGATTCTTCTATACTCGGGAAAGGGATCTAAAATATAATTTCTGTCAGTATTGTCACATTTTTGGTCAAGAAAAGAGTAGAAAAGGAAAGGAGTACAAGCGGATGAAAGCTTATGACAATCAAGCTAGGGGCGACAGTTATTGTTTTTGCCTGAAAGAAACCTGTGAGTACTGCTGTTCAAACTGCCGATACCGAGAAGGCAGCGAAGAAAAACTTCCCGACAGACACCATTGCCAAAAATGCGATGAAAAGAGAACAGGAGGGGGGGGGGGGGGGAGCGGGGTTAGAAAGGGGTTGCGGGAGAGGAGCACAGGGGAACTTTTCACAAATTGGTCGAAGGGTGCCGGCATTGGACAGTGTACTGCTCATAGAACAGGAAGGAGCTAAGTATTAAGCTCCCCCAGGCTCTCCCCCTGAGTACAAAAACTTTTTTTTTTTTATTGTCATGAAAAGGCTCCCGTCTCCATCATGTGCCAAGTCAAAAAATGCATGCAAGCTTTCGCTGCATGTATGCGAGGCGTGTTTCTGATTTGTGGGACGCTCCTGCTTTTCTGCATCGCGCTGCCGGTCGCGTCATCCATTGCTCAACAACAAAAGCTTACGCAAAAAGCTACCGAAGCCTTCACGATCAACGATTACAAGCAGCAGCTGGGTACAAATCTCTCGGGTCATGCAGTCAGTTGCCGTCACCATGCTGCCACAGAGAAAGTCCCCCCTCTTTGTTTATCTGGCCTCGCACCTCGCATGCCAGCTTTACCCTCCACATCACCTCCAAAGAGGTGTTGCAGTTTTGTGGGAGCATTGCTTGGTTTGCCACCTGCCCAGGCCGCCCAGGCGGGGCAGCGCATAGTTGAATTCACCCATTCATGTTCGAATTAACGGGTCATATTTTACATTCACTCTCATGGAGCTTGGACGAACCAAGTTTGACAGTTCGTATTATCCAAAAATGTTAATTAATGAGGTTTGAATTAACGAGCTTTCATTTTATATGTGGAAAACTGGAAAGAGCGCTCTAAAATTATACAGGTAGGAAGTCGCTGTCATATCCTTTACCGCAGCATATCTTGCATTACACAGTGGTAACCGTCGTGTGAATTTTTTGACTGGTAAAATGGGAATTATCAGGCTTTTGACGGCTTTCGTTATGGGACAGCAGGGCTGAACCTTTGGCAGCATGAACTGCATATAACTTTTTCCTTTATTTTCCTTTTCCTTTTCCAGCTTTGGGCAGTGCTATTGTTGGACGCCAGCCAGGGTTGCTGTCTGCCATTTTGCTTTGCATCCTCCAAGTCCCCAAAGCAGTGCCCTCAGAACAGCGCTTTGATCTTCTGGTTTTGGTGAGTGAACAATCTCTTATTTTTTGTTAACACCGATTGAGGCTCCAAAGTGTCAGCTTGCTTCTAGCTTTTGTTTCTGTTCTTGTACTGTAACAGTAAAACATGCTCTCAGACGTTTCGGAGGACTGTAGTCCACACACACATTTACCGCTCATAACAGCTGGGTTTATTCTACATGAGACATTGAAAAATACAAGTGCAGTAAGAATGGGAATCCAGAAAGAACCCCAACTAACAGCCATGACCAGGCAAGACACACATGTGGCTAGCCCAAGAAGCAGCACTGCTGTAGCTTATTTGGCCACATTATTTGGTCGTGAACTTTCATTAAGAAGATGGTACACTAATCATTCCTTCAGTCAAATCTCAATAATTGATCACAAAGGGGATAAAAAATTCATTTGATTTGAGTGTAGTTCCAACTAAAGGAAGTGCATTAAGCTGGAACCGCATGGAGCGTTTTTCGGAAAAACGCGACGCGCGGCAAACGCCCGCGTTGCCGCCGGCGCGCGAGCACCCGCACGAGAAAAATGAAGCGGCGCTGTCGCGCCGCGTTTTTTCGGGTTGCCAGACCACACAACTGCCAATGAGGTGAATTATCTGTTACCGCATATATAATATGCCCGTTAAATTACAGGACACTACAATAAAAACAATCTTCATGTAATTATACCTCGTTAAAGGTTGTCTTGTGTATGTTGGCCGAACACTACGCGCGAACGAACACGATGCGTGAATGCACGTGGCTCTTTGGACGTGCTGAATGGTAAAGCCAGCTCCTCCGAGGAAAGAGCAAAGTTCCCCCAAAAAGGTGCCGCCGAGATGCGCGGAGAGCTGAGCCATCTGTTGGCAAACCGAAGAACCAAAATGACACGTGCCTGCACGCTGATTGGTGGACGCCGGCCGTGACGTCAGTGGACGCACAGCGCGAGGCGTTTTTTTCTACAAGTGTAGAACCACGCGGCGGCGCGATTTCGTGTTGGATTATGCTGGGCACGCGTCAGAATGACGCGCGCGTCCCACCATCCGCGCGGCAATCGCGCCCAAAAACACGCCATGCGGTTCCAGCTTTAAGAATTAGGAGGTGGGTTTGCTGATGCTCTACATCGTGCGTGGGTAACCATATTAGAGACATGTCAGTGCACGCAAGGAGTTTCGCCCACAAATGAACTGTTGTGTACACTGATGTGTTTGAATTTCAAGGTGTCTTATTCAAATACCAAAACAGCAGTTTAAAAAAATCAGAAGTGTGAACCATAGTCAAGCCTGGATATATCGATCCCGGATATTTTGAATTATTGGATATATCGAACGTAAAGATTATCCCCCTGAGAATCCTTTGTAAATATATAGGAAAG
Organism: Amblyomma mixtum; assembly: GCF_055824585.1. Lineage (NCBI taxonomy): Eukaryota > Metazoa > Arthropoda > Arachnida > Ixodida > Ixodidae > Amblyomma > Amblyomma mixtum. Next base: position 182,033,422 of record NC_143014.1, read on the forward strand.
TCGCACAGTACAGTTGCCGACCATTTATTTGGACCTCATGGGGACCGAGGAAAAGTTTAAAAAAAAAAAAAAGAGGTGTTCAAAAAACAGAGTCCGGAAAAAAAAAAAAGAGTCCTTTATTTTTACTCACTCATTCGGGCTCAGCTATTGGCTTAAAGAAATCATGGATGTGTTGTTGCACGCTGCTTCGTTTACGTGCAATCAGATCATCCTGAATCTCGAGGGAGGTTCATGCGGTCACTGTAGGCCACTGAAAGCACAGCCACTGCTTGTACAAGGTCCGTGTGCAACGGCAGCAGCACACATGGTGCGTCATGTTCCGACTCCGAGTCGTCATTTGGCGGGGCACCAGAAACCTGACGAATGATCTCGTCATTGCGGCTTCGGGTGGCTGACTTCTCTAAAAAATTTTCTTTCAAGACGGAGGAAGACTTGGTTGCTTCACCGAGAATATTGGCTGTTTTTCATATAATCTGAGACCTTTTGCCTCGAAATAACTAAATTCCTGAGCAACTGCACTCTGAGACCAGTCGCTCTGCACTTGCTGAACAATGGCGATCTGTTTCACCATTATCATTGTGGTATAGATGGCACACTTACCAGCATTTCCCGGCGCAGGCTGAGTGGGCACTCTCGGTACCATTAGACACCTGACGCGATGTTTCCATGTGCCGGAGGCACTCGCTTCCTCTCGCGTCTTCCCGTGGGTTACCCATGGGTTACCTCTCGGTCTACGCGAGCGTCATTGCCCCATGCAGACTGACTGTTCTTGCTTCGTGCAGCGAGTGCATTCATTCGGGGCATGACTGCGGCCACGTTGCACTGTCTGGTATCATGATGTGATAGGGTGCGGACATAAAGAAAGCATGGCTACGACTCAGATAGAGTCTAATATTATCGCTTGTAGGCGGAACATGGGGAGCGGCGATTTTCACGATTTTGAAAGCCGGTTTTTCGCAGAAAAGTTTATTTTTTTAAGTTCACTGGTTTTTTGAACTGTTCGATTATTCGGACCGTTTTTCGGATCCCGCCGAGTACAAAAAATCGGTCGGTGACTGTATGTGGAACACTATGACAGATTTCACAATGCCACCAGTGTTAAAAGCATACAATATGTGTAGAAAATAGAAGAAAGAGGACAGTTGGCAATCTCAAAGGGTTATTCTCTGGATATACAGATTTATTTATTTATTTCCAGTACCTGAAAAAGGGAATTCTTGCCCATTGTCATTGGCTCAAGCAGTACTGCAACCACTGGCGCTGTGTGTGTCATTGCTTCACATAATGATGAACTGAAAACTGAACTAAAAAATTAAGTTAGAGTAGAGTTACAGTGGACTGCAATCCAAATTTCAGAGGACTAGGGATTTTTATTTAAACTATCAGAATGATCCAAGACTGTAATGATTTGCTTTATGGATATCGATGCATACAAGTAGTATTTTGGAACCTTTTCTCTATACATGCATAGCTGAAATCATTAGCACAACATAGAATATGGGTGAATGGGTGAGAAGCACTGATATGTTTACTCAGCTAGCCGTCTCCAACTGGTTGTGTGGTGGAAAAAAGTTACTGCTCTGCAATGGAAAAAAAGCATCGCAAATTATCCGAAGGTCGAATCATCAAATTGCTGCGAAGAAAAACTTTCAAGATACTGTTCCCCCCCCCCTGCAACAAATAATTTAATTGACAAAAAAATAGGCAATGGTCGTCTGCTTTCGAGTGAAAACTGCTTGGCAATGTCAATTTTTTTTGTAGTTCGTTCTTTCTGTACTGCATGACCACTGTCTGGATTATGAAAGCAGAACTCTTTCAATATAGCCAAATAGTGCACCCTTCTGTGGCCTCCTTCAAAGGTACGACGTGGTAGTGGTGGAGCCGCCTCAAAAGTGGTATATAAGGAGGCTTCACCTCGCAAATAAGTAGTAGCTCGTCATGAGTGCGCATTTTCAGCTCGCAGGACCAAGGAACGGAAGCTAGGGGAGCACACATTTATGCCAGAATAGCGAGATGCCTTCTGAAAAAGAAAAAAAAAAGACACGTGACATGCCAGCCAGCATCCGAAACGGCGCGCAGCTGGGCTTGGCCCGTTCACATACGGCTGCTTGCTGCAGGCAGTAGCAGAGCTCAGGAAACAGCTGCGCAGCGACAGGGCACCTCCAGTTGCTTGGAGCGCCAGTCGGACCTCTATACGGCACGGCCCACTTCAGACTGCGTCCAGGTTAACCGGTTAGAGGGGCTTAATTTCCCGCTCGCGCAGCTCTGCAAACCTGACATATCCGACCTGAGCTGCTGCTCATTCGCACACTGGGAGTGTTGGAACTGGACAAAACGTTTGAATTAAGCAAGACTGCGGAATGAACTAGGTGGCTTTAAAGTGCATTGTGAAAAGTGCAATGCCACAAAATTTTGAAATTCGTTTGAATTAAGTGAAAGTGCTGATTATCGGAATTTGAGTTATCGCAATTCTCTTGCATTTATCATGGGCCTGTTTAACCTAGTTGAAGAACTTTCCAAGTCCAAGGACACGGGATTGGATCCCAAGTGCACTGGCCACATTTCAGTGGAGGCGAAATGCAGAGATGCCCGTGTGCTGTGCAATGTCATGTTAAAGGGACACTGAGGAGAAATTGAAGTTGACTTGTATCGACAGAATACCAGCTCCTGATTACAAAAACACCACTCATACTGACAACAAAGCTCTTGTAACGTAGAAAAGAGCAAAAACCAAAATACAGGTATCGCCGCCACAGGCCAAACTCACAAGTACAAGTGTGATGACGTCATAGGGCAAAACAACACTAGGACACGAGAAGCCACGAATCACTGAGGCGCAGCCAATGCATGCGCAAATCTCCTTGACGTCGCCAGATGGCGCCACGTACCCGGCAGCTACGCGCGCGCCTGCAGCATCGGGACCAATCACCGCCTGCTCACCGGCAGCAGGCGGGCTCCCGGTACTCCACTAACGGTAACAAGGTACAAGGTATGCTAAAGGTGTCTATTTGCGAGAACTTCGTTGACGACTTCAAGAACGGGATCCATCGCAACGCTGGAAAAACGCCGGTGCAAACGTCGGTGCAAGGCGATGGTAGCGACGCCGCAGTAGCCGATAGATGCCTTCAACATGCGGCCAGCGGTAGCTTTCTTGTCGGCTGCTGCTAGGCCACTCTGCTGGCCACCAGAAATCACGGAGTCTGCGTTACGTCATGTGCACGTCATGTTTCACGTCAGTTAGTCCTGTGTCGTCATAAGAGAATCCCAAGTTTGAATCAGAGCGGCGGAAAAAACTTTTTCAACTTCGAATCCAAATTTCTTAAAAATAATTGCATCTTTCGCTGCCGGCCAAGTGGCAACAAAGCCGTGAAATGCCGAACTAATGGATTTTGCTTTTAAAAAAATATTGATGGAGCTCTCCTCACTGTCCCTTTAAGCCCCATATATTTGTGTAATACCATTTGTGTAATGTTACACAATCAGACATAATCAGGAATAGAAGTGTTTATTCTGAAAGTTTCCCAAAAGGCCAGGGGACTTGTGATTTGCTTGCAGAAGGTACATTTGCATTGCATCGGGCTGAGTATGGCTTGTATCAAGTTCTCCTGTACGCAGGAGTTAGCACACGTGTACAATAAACATTTTTGCCTTTTCCCTTCCAGTGCAGGCCTTTTCATGCTTCAGTGTACTGGGAGTGGGTGGCATCACTTTTGTGGTTCTGAAAAAAAAATCTATGTGCATGTATCTTTTCAGTCCCTGGGCTTGCTGATTAACTTGGTGGAGCACTGTGCAGAGAACCGGCAGCTCTTGGCTGACACGCAAACTGTGGGCTCATTTGAGTCCGTCTGTGACCAGATGGAGATGCCAGCTTTCAATGCCCTTATGGACGTGAGTGGACATTTTCTCCTCACCCTCACGTTCAGCCAACTTCTGGCGCCTTTACTTTTTTTTTTTCACAGTTTTGATTGGGTGCGGGCGTTACACGAGACCAGCATTCTTATGTTAAATTTTTCTGACTACAGTGGACCTCGGATTACACATCCCTCTTTTTGTGGTGGCATGCATTTTGACGATGTATTAACACAGTCCTGGTGAATGCTTCAGATACATGATGGATTGAAAGTATTGATACAACGCGCGCCTGATGACCAGCGTGAACTAACCACCCTGAGTAAAACAAGCTGCCAGATCGTTTTACCGGCAGACGTCACGTAACCCTAAGTTATTAAGATCCTCTGAAAATCTGGCACTCTACTGACAGTAATATGACGGCTTGGCCAAAGGTGCCACGCTTGCGACCTGCGGCCATCGGTGTGAGGTGGCCCTCACCTGGCCTGTTTTTCTGCACGCTAACAAGGAAACCACAAGCTTTCATGTGAGAATGAAGGTAAACCTTAAAACAGTAAACAATAAACTGGAGAACGGAATTTTTTGGACCTTTATTTTATATAGTTTTTTTTATTACATGCTGTAATACTTGCTTAAAGAACATTTATTTAAGACTTTTTGGGCTTGCATAATCTGCCAGCGAGTTCATTTGCTAGCATTCAGGATTGAAATGCAGTGAAATTTCTATAGACTTCAGGTCATGAAATGCTTTCTTCCCTAGGCAAACATAATGCTTCTTGCATCAGTAACACAGTCATGACACTGAAGCATGCTTATTGCTGTATAGCCTCTGCTGTCATTACCAGCTTTGCAGTGATTGGCCGACTCATTGGCAGTTGACAGTCGTGCAGTGTTCTTGAATGTACAGTTTGTTTTTTCTTGGGGGAACAGTTCTTCACAGACAAGATTGAAGCAGCCCAGCAGTCTGAAGAGCAAGCTAATGAGCTGCTCAGCAGCCAAGAGCAAAAGGTGAAGGCATCTTCGGAGCCTCGGGACGGAGAGTCACCTCCCGCCAACCAGCCACCTGTTTCTTCTCAGTCTGATGACCTGGAGGAGACCCTCATGAAAGGTCAGGAGCCCATTATCTGTGTCTCGTGTCTTGTGTCTCCACATGTCCTTTGTGTTGCAAGGTCTGAATGACGTGAGACTATGGATGTAGCAGGTTTTCTGTAAATTCTGCATGTGAAGGAGCCATGGAAGCATTTATCGTATGCTGGTTTCCTTAGCAATACAGTAGAATCACACTCTAGTAAAAACTCGGATATAGTAAAGGGAAACTCCTGTCCCATCTTGCCTTCCATTGACCACTTCACTTTTTTTTTTTTTTTTTCGTTTATAGTAAAGATTCTTTTACAAGAAACGGCTATAGTAAAGAGTGCCTGGCCGTGGCGACATACTTCCCGCAGAATGATCACATCGCGACATTCGGAGGCAAATGGATACCAAAAACTATAAAACAGCGCTTTTGAGATGGCTTCACTACCACACTCGAAAGCGCGAGGAGAAGCCAACTTTCCGAAGTCCTTGGGGTTGTGAGGCAAATGCGCGGTGTGCACAGAAAAAATAAATGAATAAATAAAAAATAAAGCTGGCTATGAGTGTAGAAAGAAGGTGGTGCTGTTCACTGAGAAAGGAAAGCCAGTAAAAGTGCAGTGATGAGTAAAGAAGGGAAGAAAAGGGCGAACGTTCGCAGCACGGCAGCACGCACTTGACTATGTCACGCGCGTTTCTTAACTCTTGCCTCTTGCAGAAGACGATGCCGTGCTCACGCTGAGGTTTGGTTTTTACATGGAATCAAGCTGGCATTATATTCGTAGCTGCATTGTATTCGTGCAAATGCAGTACTTCCACAAGACAGTAAACGAAATTGAAAACGTGATAGCATAAAATGTAACTGAAGATAAATAATTATCACATAAAGGGTCGATAAGAGCAGGATGGAAGGCATTTCTGAATGTTTCGTTTATAAGCCAACACTGTATTTGGCAAGTATATAGCCAGAGAGCGTCCTCAGAGCCATGCCATCACCAACACCTGATATAGTAAAGATTTTTGCTGGTTCGAGTGACTTTATCATAGTTGGGTTCTACTGTACCACAGTTCTCTTCATTGCCCCAGGACCCAAAAAGGGGTCTTAAAGTGGAGGTATAGCCACAGCAGTATAAAATAGCTATTTGGATTGATATGTAAGAGTGCCTGAAATTTTGGACGCATCACAACTTATTGCTCGGTTTTTTTGGACCTCATGAAGCTGCACCTAGACATCCACTGAAAGGAATGACAGCAGTTATAGCTCAGTCACCGACTGATTTTTCAGACTCTAGGGATTGTGAAAGCGTAAAAAAAAATCAAATTTTGTTATAAAAATCGTATTACATAAACTTCTAATTGCCAGTATGGTGTAGAAAGTTTTCAGCAGTTTCGTGCACATTCTGCAGCTTCTCATGACTAAATCTCTTTGCGCATTATGTACACAGACAACTGGCGACAACCGCTTTCATGAGCTTGGCATTCGATGACTACCGTATAAACGCGTGTAAGGGCCACCCTTTTTTTTTTCCAAATTCGAGGGCAAATTTTCGGGGTGCGGCCCATACACGTGGTTTGCGGAAAATAAAATTTTTATTTTAAGTAAGCGCACCAATCAGGGAATGAACGGCATTTATTCTGCGTCCAATCGTCACTCACCGAGTATTTCAACTCTGAGCTGGTGCTGTGCTCTGGTGCACGCTCATCCCAAACGAAGCTGCGCAGCACGTCCGCTGTCAACGCGTAGCCGTTGTTCCGCACTTCCATCACATAAGAGAGCAGCTCTTCTTCCATTTCGGGAAACTTGCACGGCTTGCCTCGGAAAGCAGGCTTTGGGCAGCTTGTGTTTCTCAATGCATCCTTCTGGTTGCACCATCATCGGATGCATTCCTCGGCCGCGTCGAATTTCCTGCCCGCCGCACGCTTGCATGTTCGAGAGCTAACTCCCAGCCGTGTAGCTATTAAGGCGCTTGCCCATCGTGCTAAAACTGCAAAGCTCGGCGGCAGCACACGAAAGCTACACCGTCCCTTTCGCGCAACGGAAGGCAGAGTTACGTTGGTTTGAAGCTCGCCCAGGCAGACGCGGTCCCGCCTAGGCAGACGCGGTTCGCTCCCGGCGGACGCGGTAAATGGTCTTCGAATTTTTAAAGGCACTTTTCTCTGGCCGAGCGCGACGAAATTTACGCCACGTGTCGGCCGCGCTGCCGCGCATCTTGTGCAGTCATCCTCGACCCGCTGCTTCCACTGTAGCCGGAGCAGCGGGTGATTAACTCTTTCCTTACCACGGGAAAAACGACCATTTTTCACATGTCTCAGACAAAATTTTTTTTTAGAAAAAGTGTGATAGATAAAATTATATAAAATGCATAACAATAATTCAGATAGAATGAATGCGCTTTATAATGAAATTTATTTGAACACATATTCTGCTTGAAATGCTGTGAAAAAAAATCAGTAAACACAACAAAAAGTAAAAAAGAAGAAAAGTTCTGTGTTTATATGACAATAACTTTCCAAACACTTGTACTAAAAAAATTATAGAATTTACAAAACAATTCAAATTCTTTCTAAAACATGGCATTAAAGTTTAAAAATTATAACTTGAATAGTTTTCGAGCTAGAATTTTTTTTCCTCATGCCTCTTGAAAAGGCTCGTTTGAGAGTGCCCTTTATATGATTTTTACAGTCCAACAAAAAAAAATTGGAAATGTAATGTTATGCGCCAAACGAAAGCTTGGTAAGCATGGTTTAAAAAATACAAATCAAAACTTATTTAATTTACATCAAAAATTCAAAAAAATATAAAACACAACAAGTATAGGTGTGATATTGCGATATATAGTATGCGATAAGTATAGCTGCGATGTAGCTGCAGAATTGAAATCCGACGTTACAACATCTTCGTCCGAGTCACTGCTGCTCGGAAGATCTTGAAAATCAGCTGCAGAGGCTGGAGAATCACGTGCAGCGGGACTCTTCCGAGCGCGCGAAGCGCCCGACCTCGACGCGACGCCATCCTCACCGCGTATTATGTCGCTATAAGCCTATGCTCCAAGGGCACTTCAAAAATGCACGACTGGCGGGGAAATTACGAACTAGGCCGAAAATGGAACTAACCGTCTGAACAACAAACCAGATGCGCCCGCACAAGCGGACAGGAAAAAGAAAGCGAAACTATCAGGCCAACGTTCCGGGATCGGTTTGCGCAGTTACAGCGTCTGAACCAAAATCCGACAATGCAACATCGTCACCAGAGACTCTACTACTCGTAGCATAGATAATAATTGCAGTCAACGCAGTAGAATTGCGCGCAGCAAGGTTTTTCCGAGCGCACGCCGTCTGCGCGCCCGACGCCATGCACGGAGCGTCCGCGCCGTACCCTCCGCTTCAAGGGCGTTTCAAAAATTCGCGCGTCGTGGGAAAATTTCTCTCTACGCAGAAACCGAAACTGTAGTCTCTGGAGAACAACTTAGATAGATGGCGCCACATCACCGTAACGGCTACAATGAGGAGCTTCGGTTCGCACAAACAGACCGGAACGAGGAATCTGAACGCACAGGCGAGCGTTCTGGGCTCTCGTTGCCCAGTTTGGGCTTCGAAACAGTACCTGACGATACAGCATCGTCGTCAGGGTCCATGCTAATCGATACATCAAAAATATGTGGTGCAAACGCAGCGGAATTGAGTGGAACGAGGTTTTTTCGAGCGAGCGCCATTCCCGATGATGACGGCATGTTCGGAGCGCCCGACGCCGCACACCAAACTTCAAGCGCGTCTCAAAAATTGCCGCTTTTTGGCAAAAATATAAACTAAACAGGAAGTTGAAGTTTAATGTGTGAACAACAAACCGAATGACTCAGCAAGTCCGTAGCGGCCGCGGTCGTGCTGCCGTAGCGCTTCGAATTTTTCGATCACCGGTGATCGAAGCACAGTGGCGTGGTAACGAAAGAGTTAACCAGGCTCGCAAGGGGCCGCCTTTTCGAATCTTCACGGCCGTTCCTGTACAACCACCACAACTACGGCAAGCACGCTAACATGCCACAAAAACAACAAAAGGCTGCCGATGCTGATGTTGATGTAGATGGCGGGAGGTCGCGGTGGAGAAAAAAAGTTTACGATGATGATGATGACGACCGCGGCCTCGGGCGCCATCCATGGACGGCACTTGGAAGATCCTGTGGCCTCCGCGATCAAGTGCACTTTTGCTCGCAGCCGAAGCTGATCGCGGAGGCCACGGCGCGTGCATTTAGAAGGCTATTCCCACCTGGGTCGTGGAAAGTTCGGGTGCGGCCCTTACACGGATTTATTTTTGTTTTAAACATTTCCTTCGGGAAAACGGGGTGTGGCCGTTACCCATGTTTATACGATATACTCTTCAGCACGTTGCAGATGAGCATGCGGGCAGGGACGAAGTCCAGACGTGAAAGTGAACCCGCTGAGTCAGGAACTACGCTGTGACTGCCATATGGAGGTCTTGAAACAAAAAGAAAAAGGTGTTGATAAAGATGAGATATCGACAGGTGGCTGAAACAAGCACTCTGTTGGGATTGGCTTTCGGAATTAGGCCTAGTGACTAGAGCCAAAACCAAATCTCGAAACCATCAGTACGTTATTCTATGAACTCCGCGGTGGCTTTTGCATAATGAGAGGCATTTTGCCTGTTATCAGCACGCAGGTTTTGATGGTGCTGCAGTGGAACAGTTGGGGCCGCGGTGAATTTTTGGGGCTGTGGTTTGAAAAGCACTTCTATGTTTCTTCCACCCGCATTCGTGAAGCCGCATGCCTCCCACGTGCATCCGGGATGAAATGACTCTGCACCGATGAATTCCACTAACTTTGACGACTACAGTAGAATCACCGCTGTTCAATCTTTACGGCACCGCAAGCGAAAAAGCGTACGGCCGGGAAGCATGCATGAAAAAAAATGTACCTCTCCGTCTTCCGTTTTTTTTTTCGTTTAGTAAGCCGCTTCGCTTCTCTGGAATTTTCAAGGTTTTGTGGCTCTAATGATTGTTATGTGCTTGGGATTACCTGAACACCGTGTGATAGCTCTCTGTCTGCTTGAGCAGCTGTTTGCAGAAGGGAAGCAGCAGTGAAGAGGTAGGGCACTCGGAGCTGGCAAAGTTTTGGCATGCGTGCGCACTTCTGCACTGTTTTCACGGAAGCCGCTTTTGGCATGCGTGCGCACTTCTGCACTGTTTTCACGGAAGCCGCTTTAATCCCGCATAATCATCATCTGTTGCAGTCAAGAAATCCTATTTTTAAGCTGCTGGCAATAAGGAAATTGCGGATGACAAAAACCTGCTTTGGAGGCATCCTGCACAACCGCATCTCGTAGTGTTCGCGTTTGCACCGCAGCGGTGCTGCAGCAAGATTCATGCCTCCCGCAAGTGTGTTTGGCATCGGTGTGGTGCAACACGCTGGAAGCTGCTGAACACGGTGACAGCCAAGCACAGTCGCCGTTCTGCACGCTCTAGGCTGTCCAAACGTTAGCAAGAAGTAAATCACTATCACGAATATTGCATATTTTCGTATATACATAAAATTTTATATGGAATAGTTTTTACGGGGAAAAAACAGGACTGAATTCTTGAAAAACCGTCATATTCCCCACGGTAGCAAAAGAATTAAGTCTGAATGAATGAAGTTCTACTATAAATATTATGTACGGTGGCTTGGATATTGGTGGTGCTGCGACGAATGCAAATGAGTTCTGAAAAATTGTGCAATTAGTTGCAATGTGTCTGAAATTTCTGGTGCTCTTATTCATTAGCAGTTAACACTATGAGGCATGTTGTGGTGCCCGCGAAAAAGTATGAATACGGAAGCACGTCCGAAAAAAATTGGGCATCTGAATTTTCGATCGGTGACTGCAGAAGCTATAGAAATCATAGAAATAAGGACAGCCTTTGAAAATGGGACTTCTGTAGACCTAATTGCGTCAATATACGGTAATTATGCTTCAACACACTTTTGAGCAGTGTGAAACTCCTCCTCACTGTGAAGCAGTTGTTGCATATGACATTTCTTTGATTTCGCTAGCCAAAAGTGAATGGGAAACCATTATAAACCTCACGTTTTGCTCCGAACTGTTGGCAGACGAAGCATCATATGCAACAAGTGCACCAAACCTAGGAGAAGTTAACGCTTTTATCCACAGTCTTGCAGGAATTGGAAATTAGGAGACAGAGATCTTGGAAAATGGGCATGCTACAACAACTCCACCAAATTGAATAATCAAGGAATACAACTGGCTTTAAGGCTCCATTTTAAACATGCATGCTAACTACAGTAACTAGAAGGTTCATTGATAGTTTTTACGCGACGAAGGTGAAAATTTTTCACTCACTGTGGACTTGCCTCGTCCCATAAACTTTTGCGATACCTCTGTTAATTTAGAGGACTACCGTATTTACTCGCATAATAGGCGCACCCCCAATTCGGTCGCGAAAATTCCGATTTTTTTATTTCCGCGCATAATATAGGTGCACCCTGAACTTGGCACTGTGATCGATACTGTATTTGCACAATTGCAAGCCAACGCCTTTTCTTTTGAATTGTGTCAGGTTGTGTGTGTAACATGTCTTGAAAACACTATAGCTTCTTCATATTTCGTTTTTTATTTTTATTGCAGCCCTTCAAAAAGCTGGCAAGCACATGGAACACAGCATAGTGTGTGCTTACATTGCCCTGCTCCTTGGCTGTGCTGTTCAGAACAACAAGGCAAGTAACATTTTTTGTGCTCATCTACATGCAAGACTTTCTTGCACATGGCCAACTGCACTAGTTCTCTGCCCTGCGTGGTTTTTTTTTTTAATTTTTTTTCACCTGCTTTTTTTGCTATGAGGCCTAACTGTGATGTAAAGTGCAGGAGTGGCACAGGATGATTATATCAGGTGACAGTGTTAAAGCGAGCGAGTGAAACATTTTTTTCGTGATGATCCACCGCTGCATTGTGAAGAATAGGTGTCTTGGGGGGGCTACACGAGAGCCTGGTAGAGCACAGTGGTAGTTGTGAGGTCTAGGGCATGTGCGATATGTTGTGCTAGACGAGGCCTGAGAATCGGCTGAAAGTTCAGTGGTAGTGCAGGCCAGCTCTTGCATGCGAAAGAAATGTGGGGACAAACAAAGGAGTTGTAAGGGAAGAAAGCGTGCTGAGCATTGGATGCGAGAACTAGTGAGCACCATGAACCTGACAAGAGGGAATTCCAGAGCTGTATTAATCAGGTCTCAAGAAATCCAGGATTTGATGGAAATCCATCTGGTTGGGAATATAACCATCATGGTGATTCATGAAGTGCTCCCCTAGTTAAGAAATTAAAAAGATGTTTCAGCTCCACTACATGTTTGTGTGCTTGCAATACAAACACCAACGTGCCCTCTTGCTTCCATCTGCGTGCTTGTCACTGGTCCTTCTCTGTGTGTGTCAGACATGGCAGTAATTGAATTACTGTACTGAATTATATTGCAGCAGCAATTTTGCCGCAAAAGGAATTAATTACTTGTGAAATTACTTTAATTGAAATGCACTGCTACTCTTTGTGTTGGCAGAGCTTTAGTCTCTCGTGTGCCCAGTTGGGTGCCTCGAAAGCAGGAATGATGCATGGCAAGAACCACATAGAACTTTGCCTCCAAGACCGCCGCCGGTCTCCTCTGTTGTCGGGTTGCTGCCCGCGGGTATTCAGTGGGTAGGCCCGAATTGTTGGGATGCGTACAGAGAGCATGGTCAAGGTTAGAGCAGGAAAGAGGAGGCGAGAGATGGGGTTACATAGGGGAGAACAGGAAGGGACCGGCAGTGTCACTGTCCGGTGGCCGCGTCATCTGGCTCGAAGCCCAGTCCCTGCCCTCTCAGTCTTGTCAGCACTGGCATGCAGCTGCACCAGGGCCCCAGCACCAGTCCAGATCTTCCGGACAGCAGGTTCGGTGACGTGACTTGCGGTGCGAAAAAGTACATTGAGGACATGGTGAAGGCATCTGACGCAGGAAGGCATCTGATGGAACTGCAAAAAAAAAAAATGTCGCATTACACTAACAGTTCCAGGCAGTTTTTCGGGGGCCATTTGATAACTTGACTTTCAGGTAACTTGGACGTTTTTTCTGGCCCCTCTAAGTCCAAATAAGCAAAGTGTTACCAGAAGGGAAACTGCAGGATTTGTATTACAGCACAAAAGAAGTATCACGCCAACTTTACCTTGCTGCCTGGTATATGCAGTAAGGTGGAAAGCTGCGTAAGTCAAATCGGATTCATGTTGAAGGTAGCGTGAAAGACAAGGATGAAAGGAAAAAGCAAGCTCGTGTCGCGTCTTGCTCTTCCTTTCGACCTCGTCTTTGGCGCTACCTTCACCATGAAGCTCAGTATATGTTGTGCAGGAGCACATGCTTCCCTGAAGTCAACATGTGCACATGGTCACCTACCAGTCCACTCAGGCTTAAATACCTGTTGATGTCGGTAACAACGCTTATGGTCACATTTATCACACTCTCGCCTCACTTCACCTTTGTGCTTTCCTTGTCCCTCAACAAGGAAACCTTGAGGGCTGTTGAGAATGTTGTGGGCAGTGGACATTCATAAGGAAAGTGCTAGTAATTGGCTGTGTAAATGCCAGCCTTTTAAAAAACCAGGCCAAGTTTTCCCATTGAGAAAAGTTTGTCTCATGGCACAGAAGAAAAGGGGTGCAGAACAGTCAATTTTTTAATGGGGGTGCTCAAATGTTTGAAATTTCATATAGTTTGGGGAGATATGGGAGAGGCCTTTGTCCCGCAGTGGGCGTAGTCCGGCTGGTGATGATGGTGACGATGATTATAGTTATTCGAATCACACCGTGCATTATTGGTCAAACTGTTCAAATCATCTGAATATTCAAAAGATTTTTTATGTTCATCTTAACTTTTAGCCAGGCACCTTCGTTTTTCTGAATAGTGCTCACTGTAGCATTGCATTCATCAGCTGACATGCTGTTTATCGGTAGAGTTGATTGCTGTTATTCAGCTATATCACATGCACAATACTGCTTGGCCTTCCATCTGCTCGCCACTATGTATCTGATGCTCCAAAATAAGATAGTTGATGGCCATTGTAAGCTATGGCTTATTGGCTACTTTTCATTCACGGATCAGAAACAAAGTGTAGAAGGATAGGCTGAATTGACTTCCAGGAGGTGCCCTACCCCCCGTTTTTTTTTTTTTTTCGTTTTTTTTCTCATGTAATGATATTGCTTCCCAAAGCAGTGCAGGTTACATGAATGTCTTTTAAACACATCCAGTAACTTGCATCCTTTTCATATTTGTCACACATACAGACAGTGAAGGCCACATAAGTTTTGATGCTCATGTACCTCTCTCTGTTAGAGACCACACAGCCGTGCAGTGTGTTCCTGTGCACAAGTTATGGGTGCCTATGGGTTTGCTGTAGGCCCATAGACGCACATTCCCTTATGAGCTTTGGTGTCATAGCCCTGATGTGCACTGTGATTGTCATTTTGCTTTCATTTTTGACAAACGTTTGTCATGTACAGGGTCCGTCAAAAGTTCCAAGGCCACAGGGTTTGCTTTTGAGCAGCATAGTCGGGCTGTTGAGAAACCCTCGAAGCTCAAAATATCTGTAGAGAATAGAAGAAGGATCGTTCTACCATCTGAAAACCTCGATAGCTCTATTGGAATCTTAAGTGCCAGGATATACCGATGAAAAGCGGACCATGTGGCCTGGGAACTTTTGACGGACCCTGTACATGTCATGTGCATGCAGAGTTGAAACACCTTGCTCTGATTGTATACAAGTTATGGGTGCCTATGGGTTTGCTGTAGACCCATAGACGCACATTCCCTTATGAGCTTTGGTGTCGTAGCCCTGATGTGCACTGTGATTGTCATTTTGCCTTCATTTTTGACAAACGTTTGTCATGTACTTGTCATGTGCATGCAGAGTTGAAACACCTTGCTCTGATTGTATGCTGTTGTTTTTCCAATTGCTGCCTGCCTTTGACGGGTGCAAAATACTGGCTGGAAATTTTATTTATTTTTATTTTTTCCAGGAGTTGGCTGAGAGACTGCGAGAGCACACTCCAGATGGCAAATTTTTGCCCTTGGTCGAAGCACTTAAGAAATTTCACAATTTTATCAACCTAACGGTAGGTACTTGTTTAATCTACCCATACTGTTTGTCGTGTTTGTCCATACCCTTGTCCTGTTTGCATGTGTTTGTTCCCCTTCCATTTTAGCTTATTCTTATTTCACAAAGTTGTTATTTGTTTCTAGCTTTATCACTTATTCACTATGGCTCAGTGGTTGTCATTCAGCTGCTGAGCCTGAGAACATGAGGTCAAATCCTGGCCACATTTCTAAGGGGGTGAAATTGAAAACACACCCATGTGCTGTGCTGTGCTGTGCTGTGCTGTGCAGTGTATGGTAAAGAACCCCAAATGGTCAAATATAATCTGGAGCCCTCCACTGTAGCACCTCAATCTCTCGTCCTCATTTCACTCCCTCGTTCATCCCTTCCCTCACGATGTGGTTCAAGTGTCCACTGAGAATGAGACAGTTACTGCTCTGCATGCCTTTCCTTTCCTCACAACTTAGGGGTTGAATTTTCAGTTTAAACGGGGGTGGGAAAGGAAGGTATAAAAGTATGTCGCATTGAATTTCCAAAATTTGTTTTAACTAAAAAAAGGTCAGTATCCTTGACATCTATGGCAATACCTGAATGTTCAGTAATGCTGTAGTCGCAGGAGAAAATTAAAAATGTGCGGAAGCCAGGGGCATAGTGAAACATTGGTACTGCTGGATTAGGGCAGTTGTGTATTTTGAGGCATTTGTCTGCTACCTTACGTGCCTCTGCAAACCAGGAGGCCTGACATCCTTGCCGTCTGCTAGTGAAGGGCTGTTTCTTCATTGTCATCACCTGCTAAGGACAGGTATTACTTCGTTAAGCAGGTTTCTGCACTGCATGTAAGAGCAACGAGACGATACCATGCATAAGCTTTACTAAATAGCATCACGTCTGGCTACTGCAATGGTTCAGCAGTGGTTCTATCGCTGCCTCTCCTCAGTCCAACAATAAGATGAGAACCGAGTTTTTAGAAAAAATTTCCACCTGCATTCTTGTCTGATGGCTCCTTTATTTAGCATCCGTTACTTCTTTCATGGCGATGGCACTTTCCTCCCATCAAGCAGTTTCATCGTGACCCTCTCAGCCACGCCTTCTTCAAGATGGTCTCTATTTCATCGGGTTACTTGCGGTCTCAGGTGTTGGGCATGGCGGGTCACAGTGACAGAGCACAGATTGTACTTCCCTAGAACATAATTGTCACGACAGCTGAGCCATGTAGAACATGGCAGCGTGTGCACAGCTGGTTCAAAACGGCACTAGAAAGTGCTGGCCAATGTGCAATAAAGCTGTCACTCATAATGAAAACAAACGAAGCAGAAGAGACACAATGCGTACCCTGCAGCCCGTGCGGATTAGCCGGTACGAGACCTGTAGTGTCCGATCTAACAAGTGTATGACGTCATAGTTTTGCATGGGCATTGGCCACGACCGAGCCAGCAGTTTGAATTGTCCAGATTTCTGAATCAATGGGGGTTGAATTAACAAGATTTTACTGTGCTATCCATAAATAGAGCTATTTGTATTCGGATTTTTTTTTCCCCCCAACATTTAGGGGAAAAAAATCTGGTGATATTTTTTTTTTAGCTCAAATTTGGGTACAAATCAGGTGATTCAGCAAAACATTTCGTAATTTGGGTTTTATCAGGTCATATTTTGCAGGAGAAGACAATTTTAATTTATTATGAGAGCTTGTTTTTGTGCGGGACATAAAACGATCTATTTTTATTGCACATGTTTTGGAAACAACATGGAAACAGTAGGTTGTAGTACTGCAACACTTTTGCCAGCTCAGTTTTTTTTTTTTTCTTTTCTAATTTGTTACATTTATTTCGCCTCGAGTGTTATCACCTGTTGCACAGCACTTCCACATCCACGCAGGACTTGCCTGCTTTTCTATGCTGTGAAAACATTCATTCAGTGTCACAGCGATCATTTTAAATGCAAAACAGCCTTGTAGCAGGATGTTGTAGCGGGCTTAGCACTTGATACAGCCGTGCCAATAAGACATTTGGTCAGTACCTATATTTTGGCTTCTCGCTTCCAGAATGTACTGTTCAAACCTCATGTCAAATTAAGCACCGTCACTACTAAAAGGTTTAAAATGATGAGCTGACTGAAAACACCCTCTCTATTAAGCATGAGACTGGGGCTGATTTTCATGCAGGGTCTTGAGCTTTGTACACAGGAAAACGTTTTAGGGTAGAAATCAGGTTTAAACCTGTTATTTAAGAAATCTGTTAGGGATGCAAGAATCGGGCAAAATCAATGTTTTTTTACCCGAAAACTAAGGGTCCAGTCCATATATAGCATTTCTGTGTCGGCATATAAGCCTTTGTTTGTAAATTTTCCTTTCTGCTATTTGAATTTAAATATATTTAAGTACTGGCATATTATACTATGTGAGACAGACGTCCGTGGAGTTTATGATGCTGCATTTCTCCCACTAGGTCTGTAAGGTGCTTTTTTCACATTTCGACTTAAGTTTATCACAGTAGATTTCTGCAGCTGCTCATTGAAGATTGCTGATTGGAGAAGTAGTAATTCTGTAATTTGCCACTCTAACTGTTCCAGTTCACTCAACGTTCATTATTTACCTAATTGTTGTTGGTCAGCTTTGTGTTCAGAATTTTGCTGTGCAATTGGCAGAGGCTGCCATGACTCATTTTTGTGACAGTGAATATCACTGGTGAAAAATAAGCTGGATTCCTCTTGTATTGGGCAGTAACAGTAACAGAACAGAAAATCTCTTGGTGTAATTCCATCTTGCTGACTGTATACCTTATGCAGAGGCACAACTTATCGACAAAATATTCTTGAAAAAGAGTACTTAGAAGGGGGTGCAATGTGTAGACTGGAAAATATGGTGCGTAGAGCGCAATATGTATTAAAGTTGTGTTGACATTAGCGAAAAGAAAATGCCTGCATGGGAATTGTGTTTAGTGGCTAGTAGATAAGAGGCTCTCTATGGAGTTGATCTGTTCCTTGAGGTCACCGTACCACCACAGCAGCAGTATCTGTTATCACCACATTTGCTGAATGAATTGTTAGGTGTCAATAATTCTAGGGATTAAAAGCAGTTCACACAAATCTTTTTTTCATGTGTAAGCTGCCTGTCAGCATCTCCGACTTGGAAAACTATAATATGGCTAGGAGAGAAACACTGTCAGCATGTGTTCAGACCCCATGCACCCACAAATCACACCAGACTAAGCACACAGCCAGCCCACTGATTTGGCACGAAATATGCATTTTATAATTCAAGACTGGGCCATTGCAGTCTTGTGGGTCACTTCTTTGGGAGCTGCCAGTGTATGGTGACAGGCAGTACCATTTCGATAACACGAATGTAGACAGTCGGAGTGCTCCCAGTACCTCATGTGGGACATTCTTGCTTGGATGCAGCATTGTCCATGCTCGTTGCAGAGCTGAGAAAGCAGTCTGCAGACTAGCGAGCAACTTCCAAACTGTTTCTTGGAGCTGATCTGTGGAGCTTGTCTGGGTCTGTTTTTGGACCTTGTTTGTTTGGAACTTCAGCATGGGTTAATTTGCCATTGTCAGTTACATTTTTACCAACAACGCATATGCAGTGTTCTCCTGCTGTCTCAAGTTAGTTAAAGCAAAATGCACCAAACAGTATTTTTACTGACTCTAGAAAGGGTTTCTCGCATCTTGCATTGCTTATGAAACATACTCTGTTAATCTTTTTAGCTGAGTTACTCTCGCACTTCGATGGAAGTTTTCCACATTTGGCAACGCAGGAAAATTGAGTAATTTAGGCAAAATATTGGTTGGTTTGATATTAATGTGTTGTTTTTCTGGCACTCGTTGCTTGTAATTTTCATTGGCTGTGGCACAAAAATGCATTGTGTTTTTGTTTCTTTGCTTATTCACAGGGTGTGCTTGGAAATACAGCCACCAAAAGCATGCAGCGTGTCATCGAAGTTCTTGAAGACAGCTGATCACCCAAGGCCAGGCACATTGAACACCCCTTCACCAGCATGTCTGCCTTGCCTTGGGATTCTGATCGGCCAAGGTGGCAAACCTGGATTCCATGACCTAGCTTCCGCTCATCAGCATGTGTGCATGCTAATTGTGAAGAATGCCATTCTCTCCTGACTGTTTTCCTCTTAGCTCTGTATATAACATGCCGCGTCAATTTCCTCTTTATTCTTTCTTTTTTCCCCATCGTTGGTCAAGGCTTTACATTGGCATGGTTTGTGGTAGGAGGCAGAGAATTGTGGATTCGTGTGTGTTGGCAATTGCTTGTGGGCAATACGAAACAGGCCATGTTCGACGGCTTTGTTCTTATTGTGTGGAATGGTAAGCCAAACCAGCTGTTATACTTTTGCAGAAAACTTAATATTGATCGGACTTCATGTTAGAGCTGTGCACGGGCCACAAATTTCAGCCTGCGCCCAGCCCGAGCCCTACACTACTGACGGAGGCCCGGCCCGGCCCGACACTGAAGAAGCCTAAGCCCGCCCGGGCCCGGCCCAAGTTAAGGCCCGGCCCGGGCCCGGCCCGACCTGCAAAACTGAAATTGAAGTGACGATGAAACAGAAAGAGATAATTTAATGAAAATCAGTTTATTTCAATGTTTTTAAAATGCTCAGCTCTCATGGTCTAGATGAAAATTGGTGAGTATATGCAAACACGGCGCATGTAGAGAGTTATCACTCCAAGTTATTATGTAAAAACAACAAATCATCCATTGATGACGGCTTGAGGCAAGTGCGGCGCTCCTGCAGATTAGTTTCGAACCTTGCAACAGTAGGGCGGCTGGAGCCACGCAGGAGCAATCGCGATCGCGAAGCCCGGCCGGCCCGTTCGAGACAAATATACCGTGGCCCGAGCCCGGCCCGGGCCCGGGTGAATAGACTTCCGCAAGGCCCGAGCCCGGCCCGCGGGCCGGGCCGGGTACGGGCTTTCGGGCCCGAGCCCGTGCACAGCTCTACTTCATGTAACCACAAGTGCACATATGTGGAAGAGACGTTTCATGTCTTGTAGTTTATTTAATGACTGTCTTTTGTCAGAGAGGTATTTAAGGTCATTTAAAAGCATGGTTTTTCTGTTTATATTAGCTATATGCTCTCTTGAGCATCTGATGTGGAAATCTATATTTCGTATCTGTTAATTTCATTATCATTATGATGGGAGGGTTATTTTGCTGAGGAGTAATTTTTTCTTTTTTTTTTATCCTTTGGTGTTTTCAAGTCTTTTGTGACTCATGGGGTAGTGGGGTAATCAAAGCTGCTAATCATGTAGTGAAAAAAAATGTCTCTTTTGAGCACAATGTAATGCTTCGTACATAATGTTTTTTATATATATATATATATTTTGATTTTGTCAGCTCTAGAATTTTTAATCTCTAGTTCTGCTGACTGTTTAGTGAAAAAGGTGTGTCTTTGAGCACAGTCTAATCCTTCTTATGTGAGCTATTAGGTAAATTTTTAATGTTGACCCTGGAGCTTTTACCTTCCAATTCGATTCTTAACTTGTTCAGACTTTAGCACGTTCACTGTGTCGTGGGTCACCGGTGGGTCATGTCTTGTATTCATGCTGTGCGGCACGAACGCCGTGTGGCACGATGAAGACATGGCACAGATCAGGTTTTTCAAAGAGCCTGCGAAAAACACACGTCAAGTTGCTGTAGCAATCTATTGTGGCTTCCAATAAGTTGCCTTCGCCGGAGGCACACAAGAAGGGTGGCCCACCATTGAGCCACGACGCATAGTGATGAGGGCTTGCAAGTTGCTGCCGCAGTGAACGTGTTAAGAGGCAATGGTAGCTATGCTTTTGGAAGCAAATGGAACTGCTGTGTTGAAGGAGCTTTTAATTTTTTCATGCTATGGGTTGCTTTCATGAAGCTTCCTTTATTCAAGCACAGTTGCGTTTGTTGCGGCCTTCCACCACTTTTTATCATTTGTGTATAAAATTTTTCCCAGCAGCACTTGTGCCCTTGCGAATACTGTGCAGTGGGTAAGAAAGTGTTAGAATGTAAGGTCAAGTGCACAGGTACTGGTTTAGGACACATCTGTGGTTTTGTGGAAGCACTCAGGCCTTCCTTGCCATCTTAGAGGGATGCATGAGAGTGAATGGTGTGTGGCATGTCTGTTTCTTGTGCTGTGTGTGTCAGAACAGCTTAACCTAGACCGAGCAGCATGATGGCTATCTACAAAAGGCCAGATTCCAAGTTTGGCACTTTTTTTTTTCCTCCCTCTCTCTTACATAGTTGCGCATCAGTCGGCCTGTTGAGTTTGGCACAGTGTGTATATACAACCATCGTTTCACCGCCACCACCACTACATATTTGTATTTCATTTATATATGGAATTTGTTTTATGAGGCTATTTATTGACTCTGCATATTCTGGCTCATTGTGCTCTGTGGCTGTTTTGTTTTTCTCTGTGGGCACCGTGTTGATTCTGAAGTTGTACAAAGTTCATACGTTCATGAACGTATGCTGCACGTGCTTCCCCGTTTCATCTTCTTGCGTTTGATGAGGACATGGTATTTGTATCAGAATATTTATTTACAGGAAAAAAAGCAACCAGTGTTCTGAAAAGGAGTCAATAAATTTTATGAAAACATGGTTTTTCTTTGCTTTTGCACGTAAATACCTCTTTCTAAAGTTTGTATTGGCACAAATCGTCTGTTACACTGATTTATTGAAACTTGCCCAAATACACCCTGATCGCACAAATCACAAGCATGGTAAACAAATGGCAGCATCATTAGGAGCTTGGTTCAACACTCAGTGTGTGCCCTGATAGCAATTCACAATGTTGAAAAATGTTTCTCAGCACTGAATTCAGTTCTTTCACAGCATTTAGCTTTAGGAAAAGGGCACAATCATAATATTCTCCGAATAGCTATAACAGTCTCAAACTTAAGCAGACCTAAGACAGCTGTGCTAACTGACAAGTTAAAAGTCTGCAAACGTGTTCTTCGGTTCTGTACTGGAGGAAAAAGAATGGAAGGCTTCATAGATAAAGTAGTTGCTCCACATTAAACCCTGTTGGTGCAGCCTCTGTCACTGTTTCTGTGCATGAGGCCTAGAGATATCCCCATACGCAGGGTGCCTCGATGGGCCAGAGGCATAGACATCGAGGCACCCTACTCATGCATCATGCGTAGGCTCAACTAGCAGCACTCGCAACAGAAACATTTATTTGTGCCCCTGACCGCGCTCGCCACATGAACGAGCCGCTGAAACGTGGTGGTTGCTGGTACAAGTTTCAGCATGTTCGCTCGTTGCTTAGGCAGCGTTTCGGCAAACGGCCTCTTTATGGACAACTGTTCTTTCGCTATCTGTCGAGCGTCGTGCTCTTGGGCTCCTGCACTCTACAGACCATTGAATTGACATTTAAACAATGTTGACATTTCAGCTTTTTTCAGCCGCTGCTGTCAACCATTTGCAGTTAAGGGGCTGAAAATTGAGAGGAAAATAAAACTGATGGGTGCTTACCCCAAGGCACAATGAGTGATCAAGCGCTGGCTGGTTTGTGAAAGGATTTACGCAATGATGATGGCGTGAATAACTGTGACAATTGTGTTTGTGTTATGGGAGTATTATTATGATGTGAGAAATCTGTGGGCATGGACTTGCCCCAGGTGAAAATTTCCAACTGGTGTATTGTTGTTTTCAATAGCGCTGGGTTTTTAGCACATTCCCAACAGCTGCTGGGACCCGTAGGTGCTTGCCCTGGTAGCACTGATATATTAAATTTTAACATTTCTTGGGTACACAATTCATACAACGACCTTCTGTTTTCTACCTTATTCTAAAGTATTACAGTCATGCTAAAGTAACAGTTTCTATAACACTAAGTGCACACAGAAAAGGAGCATGCTGGTGACCTACGCTGGAATGCTGGTGTCCCCGCGGGACCAATCAGATTGCCTATATATAGTGAGAGCACGCATATAGCTTCAAATCCCGCTCGGCAAGCAACAGCAAACTAAATTACACGCACGGCTTGCATGTAGAGCTCATACATTCACATTCAAACTATAGTTAGATGCATCCTAAGTCTGCAGTGAAGCTCTGCCCACTTTCAAGAAGACCACACAGAATTTCTCCATGATAAAAAATTAGTCCGTTGTTAACTTTGCTTGTTACTTTAACAAGAAGCTAACCAAGAAAAAAATTAAAGGCTCCAGAATTTTGATGCCTGGCTTGTTTATAATAGACAAACATTAAAAAGTTGATTTTGTTTACTGCTGTGATAGCCCAGCAGAACAATACAGGAAGCCGTGGACCGTGACTGAGTGTAGCCAACTGCTGTTTTTAAAGTAAAGCTTTACTGGTCTAGTCAAGCCAAGGTCATTCACGCCGCAAGTGAAAGAGCGGCAGGTCAGGGTGTCCACCGAGATGTGAAACAAAAATATATTGCGCCATTTCCTCTCCTCAAAAACCACTTTTCAATTTCCTCTTTCTTCATTTCTTCTTTCACTCGCTCCTTTATCCCTTCCCTTGCGGTGTGGTTCGAGCGTCCACCAAGATGTCACAGTTACTGCGCCATTTCCTTTCCTCAAAAATCAGACAAAAGTAGGCTGCCGGCGATAATGGGTTCTTTGGCGTTGGCAACATTATAGAGTCTGTTGATTTTGACGAAAGGAAAGGTGCACAACTGGCTCCCTGGATCAGTGGACACCTCGATCTTGCTTTCATACGCGTGGCGTTGGTGTCGACCTGCAATAACCTGCCTTCGCTCAATATTCTATACTTAATGTTAAACTGCCAGCAATTTTTTTAAGTTGTATCCTACTACAATACCAGGGCTCATGCTTACATATGCCCTCCGTTAAAGGGACCGACCACTGACCAAAACATGTCATGAGATTATGGCGGAAATGAAAAGATTGTGCCTCATATTGCAAGAATTGAGCACTATGTTTGGTCCCTATAAAGGTGTACTAGAGGCGTCAGTGAGAAGTGGTTAATGAGCAATTTTTGCATCAAGTTTTGGCACTCTTTATGCAATTTGTAGCGGGCACAATGCAAGAGACTTACCTGAAATTTTCTGTTAGCTAAAGACTACTATTGAAACAATGTAAAAAGTTCTCCAAATTTAACAGCAAGAAACTGCTGGAACCAAGAAATCCAGTTCAAAACCAGTAAGCTCTCTAGTTTGGACCTGCAGGTTTCTACTGGAACCAGATGGTCCTGTAGAAAACCAGCAAGGTTCATGCTGGGAGCAGTTGGCCCAGTTGAAAACCAGCAAGCTCTGTTGCTGGAACCAGCTGGTGCAGTACAAAACAAGCAAGGCTCCTGTCGGGACCAACTAAAACCGGCAGATTCCCAGTTTTAAATTTTAACCTGAAGCGGATCTTGTTGCGCAACGCGTTCGTCCTATTCCACTCTCCGCACGTACGCAGGCTCTGGCCTCCTCCATACGAGCGGCGTCCCGAGCACGACGCCCCTATCCAGCGCCCATGACATCGTCGCTATGCAGCTGATGAACATCTATCTTTTCAAACATGCATTACTTTTAGCTCCTGTTCTCGACACTCAGGCGAACATCAGCTGGGAACCGCGGCAAACTTCAAGGAGAACATGACGGCGAGTCTGAAGCGAACTTTGCGAAAATTTCTGCTGGAGCAGTTAGCGCGCCGGGAGCGGAAGCTCACGGTGCGGGCTTTCGAAGCTTCTGCTATCGGTGAATGACTGAACGCTACCACAACGCCACCGAGAATCGCACAATCCTACCCCAACCTCACCCGTTACTAACACGGAATCGGCACACGTTCCTCGCAAAGTTCAAACTAATGTGCAAGAGTGGAAGAGCGGGCTAGTTGGTAGTTCATCTTGGGGAAAAATACAGCGCACTCCTAAGACGAGGACGAAGAAAGACAAGGTGATACAGTGCTGTTCGAACTAACGCTCTCCTCACCCCACTAATGTTCTGCCGCTTCGGCTAGCGTGACATAGCTCACTCTCCCAACTGTCCAGACATCAAGGCAGACAAAGAACACATTTTTCTACTCGTGTAACACTGCTTTTACCTCTACTTATTTCGATTACCCTCCCCCTCATTCCTGGAGTGCTTGGCTTCCCTCGGGCTCGGCAGAAGCAAGCGCTCTTCTGCACTGGGTCCTTGTGCTGGCCTGAAATAAAGTTTTTTTTTCCCTCCTCCTCCTCCTTCTTCCTCTGGGCGGTGCCGTGGATGTTACTCAGGCCTGCGCCGTTCGTTCTGCGCTTCAATTCAAGGTCGGCGGCCGATTTGCTACGTGTGGCATGACCTGGACGAGACCCATTTCAAGAATGCGGTGAACGCCACCTGCAACCCACCTTAGTGTTACGCCAGGTACTGCAAATCATGCCATGCTTACATCTACTCTCGGAGGCTGCAATTTTTTGTTATCACTGCGGCGGCCACTACTGCGCACGCGCGCGTGCAGAGCTTCTATAGTCACGCGTTAGAAAGTTTCGCTTTAGCTCTGCAAGTATGCTGATGCGCGGGGTGTGGTGGAGCCATCGAAAAACAAAAAATAAAGATAAAGGTCATGGTTATATCATGCCTACATGGATAACCACACAGCCTCAAGAGGGTGGGTTCGTGAGCTCACGTGAATGTTGTTTTTTTCTGCACCTGAAAAGCTTTTTAAGCTATGCCACATTATAAACTCCGGCAACACTAGAAAGCTGGGCTGGGCCAAGAAGCACCAAAACAGATTTGTGCCTTGCGCTCGCGAGGTCGTGTACAGGATCTCTTTGACATGTGCCAGGCACTACATGGGACAGGCGGACAGATGCCGCAGTGACCGTTTAAGGGAACAGATTAGCAGCGTCAGTACCTCTGTAGCCGGTCATTTGGGCATTCAATGCAGAGACCACGAAAAAGAAAAAGAAACATGGGAAAGAAGAAAGCATACTGTCCGATTCTAAGCCAGTGCGAGAGCTTACTAGAAAGTCGCAACAGAACGACAAAAGGAATAATCGAAGCCTGCGGAATTCAGAAACACCAAAACTAACGAGTAAGCACTGCCTCGATAGCACTCTCCGAGAAGTATACTTCGAGCAGGATTCTTGTAATTTTTTGTGTGTTTTCAGTTGAGATTGTTTGCCACAGTATATAAGCAAAGCCTATATGTCTGTGTCCTTTTTTTTTTTTTTCATGTCCACGTCTTTTCGCTGTTCTGACAACGTACTCAGAAATTCTGGGCAAGCGCAGTATTTCAACAGGACGTTGTTTATGAACGCAGTGTTTTCGCATTTCGTAAGATTGCACCATAACAATCACTATATTCACAGGTCTCTCCTCGGGACGCTTGTAGTTGTCTGCCATTTATTGTCAAAAACGCGCCCCACAGGTTTTATATGGCAGCCGTAACTACTCGGTACGATCGAGCGCAGAACAAACTTTAAAAACAAGATTTCGCTACGCATCGGAAAGTTAGACCATTCCCATCAATATATACATCACATTATGTATCTTACAAATATTCCATTGTTGCCTCTCAATTGAAAGATGTCCAAGAAAGCTGGACCTGAATAGCATACATTAAACACGGAGCCGCTGGCCCTCGGTCGTTCCGCATACTTTATGCGAGAGATGAGATCCTTACTTGCTTGTAGCCTTCTTTCCATTCTACCTCCCGCAACACCCAGCGCTACGTTCTGGGTGAGACGCTCGAAATTCGGATGTTCCTGAAAAACTGAATGCCATACAAGGAATAGGCAGCAGATGCGGGTTCGCGGCCGCAGGGGAAGAGAAATGACTCGAAAAGAACAGCTTGAACTGCTGCGTTGTGCAAGCTGCTGGTTTAATCATGTCTCAGATATGCGGTGACTTCACTGATAGCATGACTTTTCTCGTTCCAAATATTTTTTCTTAGACATAATTGTTATTTTTCTCTCTTGGGAGCGATGATCTTAATGTGCAGTTTTTTGTATGCGATTTATAGGATTCCTAACAAAACCAGCTGTAAGTGTAGATGCAGGTATACGAGTGCGAAGCGGCGCCTTCCGGGACCGTGTGCTTGGGTGGGAAACGCGTCAGGGCTGCCCGCTTGTGGAAGCCGTCGGCCGCCTCGCGCACCTATAACCAATTTGCTGGCAACACAGTTCCAGTTGTGAGACGGAGCATACTAAACTTTTTATGTGCGTGTTTTGATGATCCTTTTTATTGTCTAGCTTTATCTGTAGGGCAACCTTAGCTCGTTCTTGTCAGAGCTCAAAGACTGGTTTTTGTAACTTGAAAGTGTGGCGATATCTAGTCATCGCCGTAGGTCACCACAGGTGGTGTGTTGCCTTTTCTATGCAGTTAAAGCTCGTTAATTTGGGCTGCAAGGGATTAGGAAAAAAATATTTGAATTTTCTCGCATCGTAGTAAATTTATTTGGTGAGTACCCGGAACATAGGCGCCGAGTTTTCAGTCTGCCGGGGGGACTGGGGCCCAATTAGCACCTTCTCTCTTTTTCATTCGCCCTCCGCTCTGTTAGACATGCTCTGTTAGTGAAGAAATTGTTATCCTCCAGAAAATTAACGAGATGTGTACATATATGTACCATTATATTGCATGATATTGATCTCAAAGATATGGGTCAATGGTTAGATGGATTCTGTTTATATCCGGATTTATGTACTGGTATGACCACTGCAGTTTTCCAGTCTTGAGTAGTACACCATGATGACACGATTGCGAGAATATGCATTTCATGATGATGGAACTATACTCTTTAGCATTCCGTATAAATTTGCCATGTATACCATCAATTCCGCTAGAAGATGTTAGTTTCAAATCGATGATCGGTATGATGCCTTGTAAGTAGAACATAGTAGGATTCATCGCGAAATGATCGCACAGTTGGAGATCGGGACGTTAGATAACATTGGATGAAGAAGGAAACGACTTAACGAAAGCACCATTTAGTACAGTAGCACAGAGGTGGTCTGGAGCAGGTTCGCCGATGGGTGCAATAACGACGATTTATTGTTGTTTCCAGGTCTTATTATGTTCCAGAAGAGTTTTAAATTATTCTTCAGAATGTTCAGGAGGGTTACTTTAAAGAAGGTGGATTTAGTAGAATTCAGTGCTCGTTAATATGCTGAAGCAGCTGTATAGTATGCTGTCCAATGGGCAGCTTTTTAATGAATACTTAGCAACTCGAAAAGGTATTTTCTTTTTTTTAGAAAATCGTTTTAAATATCTGTTATACAATTGCCACAAGCCGCCTCCTAAATACCGCAATGTACGGGAGAGGCACCCCCGCACCCCGGGCATGTTCCGACAGGAACCTCGGAGCAGTGACCGGGCAGCTCGAGGCCTTGACGGCAACACCGCGCAACCTTGGAGAAGGGTTAAAAAGGCGAGCTCGTCCCGCCGACGGGTAGTGCGCTTTGGGGAGATCCAGTCTCTCGGGTGCCTCCCGCGGAACCGAGCGTCCACCGTACTACAGACGCGACCCTGCTACGACCACCTCGCCGTCACCCTCGCTGCTCGCCTACGCCGGAACGTGAGAACTCTGTCGCCTTGTACATTCCTGAACGATCCATTCACACGCATCTGCTTTTTATTGTTTGTTGTTGTATTCCCGTACATTCTACGTAGCCTCTACACCTTTAGTGTTGCCTCAATCTATTTTTTGTATGCAACTAATTAGTCTTGTATATACTCTGAGCTAATTGTTTGTGCCATCTTATCATCGACTTGTTGATGTTGATTTAGCCGTGTGGCACACTTCTTAGTGCATGTATTTCTGATTCTGTTGTAAACTTTTCCTTCCGATATAAATACCCAACTGTTTTATGTCTACAAGCCAAAGTTTTGCGAATTTCTTCTTTCGGTCCACTGGACGCACAGGTCGACCGCCCTAATGAAGTTAATGTGCCACAGGGATCCGTAGTGGGAAGGCGGGTAACCGTGGAGGGGATCCGCGCCTTAACCTGCCCAAAGTGGAAGTTATGACAACCATGGAGCATGGCTATTGGAGTACACACGCCGAAGAGGGATAAGACGATGAACCAGTTAAGACATTTTATGTGCCAAGAATATGCCAGTCCGTAGCAGAAGATATGCTGCCCCCTGACTTCATCGCTCAGTGTCAGGGGGGGGGGGGGGGGCGGTTACTTCAGCTTTCCCCCTGCAGTCGGCGCCTATGACCTGGAACACGGTCGTCTGCTTCTGAGATGAAAACTAAGTGGCAACGACGCAATTTCTGCAGTTCCGTTGAATGCTTTACTGCGCGCACACTGTCGGAAATGTCGAAGCACAACTGCTCCGAAATTCGTCTTCACGGCCCCCGTATACCGGTGTGCCGCAGAAGCGGTGGAGACTCCTCACAAGCATCGTCGTCGCATGTGAAGAGGCTTATCAAAACTAACTGCGAACAGCGCGTGACAAGGGTGCAGTTTCGATGCAGTTGAAGAGAAGAAGGAATTGGCTGAAGAGAAGACGCTGAATTGGCTCAGAAAAACCGAAACCGAAACTATGCGGCCGGACTGTTTATTGCAGTGACATTGCCCTGTGACCATCGTCGCTCCTGTCGTTGCATGCACATCACAGGTGCGCGCTGGCAGCATTGTAATATGCAATTCAGGCTTGAATAGGGATATTGAGATATTTAGACGATCGCGCTTCCTGAGTCGGCCATACCTCGATCCCCCTACCGTTTAAAGCCCGTCCGAATTAACTAGTATGAGCTGAGTTGCGTCCGAATTAACGAGCCTCCAACGCCATAAACGTATACATGGGCGTTGGCTGCGCCGGCAGTCCGAAATATCCGGAATTGTGAATTCACGGGGTCGAATTAACGAAGGTTTACTGTCCCATCTAAATGATACCTCACTTGCTTTCCTTCTCTGAAATAATAGCCTTAAACAAAAAATTCAGCCCGATTTTCTTGGTTTCACAGCTCTTGGCTTTCATATTTCGCGAGTTAATTCTGCAGGTCGGCCCACTATTGGTAGCGTTTCTGTATCTGTCGTGGAATCGGCGTACGCGCCGACGCAGAGATACATTTCATTTTTTATCTGCTTTCCGCAGGCGGCAATTCAAAAACATAGCCAAAGTTGAAAGTTCATGACGTGATTTTACTGAGCGATTTCGAATGATAGCATTAGCCGCGTTTACATGAATGCGACAGAAGTCGACTCCAGTCCCCCCTTTTTTTAAGGGAAAGTGCAAAAACGTTGAGGAAGAGAGTAAAGGACGGGTCACGCCTTTCTTTCTCGCAACCTGCTCTTTCCCTCAAAAAGTGGACAGGAGTCGACTTCTGTCGCATGCATGTAAACGCGGCTGTTGGGGCCTTTTGAGCATGCAATGAATGCGTTTCTTGTTCGTTGCCTACTTGATACGAAAAGCCTCCAAACACTCCTGGTCTTTGTTTACTATGCGCTGGCTTACTGCACCGAGCACACAGGCGTCAGCCTTTGTACTGCGTAGGCATTTCTCTTTGCGCAGACATTTGCACTGACTGCGGGACACGAGCTCGTGGTCTGATTAGTTCCAATTCTGTGCTGAGAGAAGTCTCGAACATCTTTCCTTGCTTTCTCCTTTTGTAATAAGGATATTCTTTCTCTGTGTGTGTGTGTGTGTGTGTGTGTGTGTGTGTGTGTGTGTGTGTGTGTGTGTGTGTGTGTGTGTGTGTGTGTGTGTGTGTGTGTGTGTGTGTGTGTGTGTGTGTGTGTGTGTGTGTGTGTGTGTGTGTGTGTGTGTGTGTGTGTGTGTGTGTGTGTGTGTGTGTGTGTGTGTGTGTGTGTGTGTGTGTGTGTGTGTGTGTGTGTGTGTGTGTGTGTGTGTGTGTGTGTGTGTGTGTGTGTGTGTGTGTGTGTGTGTGTGTGTGTGTGTGTGTGTGTGTGTGTGTGTGTGTGTGTGTGTGTGTGTGTGTGTGTGTGTGTGTGTGTGTGTGTGTGTGTGTGTGTGTGTGTGTGTGTGTGTGTGTGTGTGTGTGTGTGTGTGTGTGTGTGTGTGTGTGTGTGTGTGTGTGTGTGTGTGTGTGTGTGTGTGTGTGTGTGTGTGTGTGTGTGTGTGTGTGTGTGTGTGTGTGTGTGTGTGTGTGTGTGTGTGTGTGTGTGTGTGTGTGTGTGTGTGTGTGTGTGTGTGTGTGTGTGTGTGTGTGTGTGTGTGTGTGTGTGTGTGTGTGTGTGTGTGTGTGTGTGTGTGTGTGTGTGTGTGTGTGTGTGTGTGTGTGTGTGTGTGTGTGTGTGTGTGTGT
Source organism: Amblyomma mixtum (assembly GCF_055824585.1). NCBI lineage: Eukaryota > Metazoa > Arthropoda > Arachnida > Ixodida > Ixodidae > Amblyomma > Amblyomma mixtum. Next base: position 182,064,604 of record NC_143014.1, read on the forward strand.
GTGTGTGTGTGTGTGTGTGTGTGTGTGTGTGTGTGTGTGTGTGTGTGTGGGGGGGGGGGGGGGGGGGGTTGTGCTTCGAGAGTTCGCGGTTCTGCTTTGCAGTTGTAGTGCTCTGTTTTTAAATGAAGATGAAGTTTTTCCACCGTTTTGTTTTCTCGCTCTGTTATCTTTCAATTTGTCGTGTTCGTGCCATGACACCACCTTTACCTGACGGACGCATGCGAAGCCTGTGCTTTTATTCTCGCCGCTGTTTACTATTAGGCTCGTCTTATAGTTGATTCTAATGCGACGCTTTTCACTGCGATTTCTGATCTGCCACACGGGGGTTACGAACCAACATCCTGCATGCATGCTTATTTATTTGCGAACGTCGGCACCACAGGGCGACAGTTGCTGCGGAAAGGTTCTGTGCATGGCATTATTTTTTTTTTTCGTTCCTCTCGCGGCAAGGATTTTTCGGCTTAACGACGGAGTAGCTAAAGGTTGCGAAACATCGTTACGGCATCACGAAAGCGCTACGCTATGCGGTGGCATTTTTAGCTGGCTAGATTTCGACTGCGCGTCCGCGTGCAAAACAGATTTCTGATGTTCGTTTATGCAACGCTGTGCACTGGAACGACGACCTCTACTGGAAGATTCAAGCACACGCTCCCGGTTAAGGGGGTGGGGGATCGAATTTAGCGTGGACTAATATGATTAAGGCAATGCTGGGAGCAGTCGGCGCACTTGCCGCCCTTTCCTATACCTCCATACCTGCGTCTCCCTTTCTCTGTTCCCTTTCCCTCCACCACTCTTCCTTTCCCTGAAGGCGTTTGCGTAATCTAGGTGTCGGGAATTTTCGCTCGGTAGTTAAGACGCAGGCAGAGGATTTTCTCTTTCGTTACGGACGCATACCCGCAGTCTCTCCAGCGGTAAAGCCAGTGGCGCATTGTGTATTATGGTGTATTTTAGATACAGTACAATACAATGCAATGCAGTGTTCGAAGCACATAATTCATGCAATTAAGCCATTTCAACGGTCGATTTGTGGAAGTGCGCGTTGTCTTGGTGAACGAGCACTTTTTTATGCGCTGGTCTGGACGTCTTTTTTTTTTAGATTCTTTCAAACACTCCAGTAACATTGTGTATTGCCTTTCTGCAGGTATAGCTGTTGATGATAATTCCTTGGCTGCCCCCCCCCCCCCCCCACCTCGCCTTCTAGAAAAAAAAAGACAGCGACCATCACCTGCAAGCCGCAAGTTGTATGCTGCTTTCTTTAAAGCGTTGTCACCAGACGTTGTTAACTGCTTTGACTGCTGCTTTTACTGACGAGTGCAGAGGTGCGTCTATATTTCGACTCACGAGCTGAACCCAAAACACTTGCATATAAGGATCGCCAATTACGGCGCCCGTAACAGTAATCAGTATTATTTGCGAAAAAAGTTATCAGTCAAGTAAAGGCACAGTAACGTTTTTTTCATTCATGGCGGACTTACGAACCGCGCGTCGTCAAGGAAGGACTGAAGGAGGGAATGAAAGAAGGAAAAGAGATAGGGTCCACGTATAGTGGAGGGCTCCGGATTGATTCCGATCACGTGGGGTTCTTAAACGTGCACTGACATTGCGCAAGGGCAGGGGCATCTTTTGCATTTCGCGTCTATCGAAATGCGTCCTCCGCTGCTGGGATTCCATCCCGCGACCCAGCAGGCTCAGCAGCAGAACTCCACAACCACTGAGCTTTGAGCTACCGCAACGGATCGCGCACACTTTCGTGCGCAGTTCCTCGCGCACCATTTCGTGTGCTCTTTCAGCTGAGATGCACGTAGCATCATCAGCGCACTTTCATTCGGCGGGTCTCCATGTAACGATGCCGTAGACGTTCTTTTTTTTTCCGTGAGCTAGGTGCACATGCTTCATCTTTAGTGCATGTTCGGCCATGTCTAATTCAGCTCATTGTCCTTGCTTTTCATGAAAAGTTCGCAGTCCCCAAACCGCAGGATTTTTCATTCCATAGCTTCTTAATATGTCAAGACGCTGCAGCATGAAATTTTATGCCAAGACTCTTTAGGAGCCCTCATGCTGCGATTCGCTCTCATTTTTCGGTACAAGTAGGCCCCGGCACCATTTTAATTCGGTTACCTGTCGCCTAAAAAGATGGCGGGAAACGAGCGCTTTTCTCCCCATGTCTAGTATGTCCTTCCAAGTTCGCCAGACAGCCGCAATATCCGTAGGGCGAAGCACATTGGGGTCGTATATGCGTGTTATTTGCACGTTGTTTGCGTCTCACGAACAAATTGTCTGTGGACCTCACTACACTTCCGTCACGTGGCAGAACGCGCAGCGTGGCGAGAAGCTGTCTAAAGCAGAAAATCTATTTTAGAAACAACCGTTCAGCCAAATTGATAATCTCATGAGCAGGATGTTGGAGCTTAATTTAGCTTTAAACATACGTTTCTGAAATTAGCTACCGCAATGATTGCGAGGCATCGTATGTACCTGGAAGGCTTACAATGGTAGCGTCGTTATTTATTAAAATATTAACTATGAGCGAATGAATCGAAGTGGCTAAACTGATTGCCGTCGTGCCTCTTGGACGTGTGGGATCAATAATATAAGTAAAGGCTCACACTTTGCCTCGAGTCCCCTTTCCTCCCCCTGTACTCGAGACGTACTTCCGGATTCGCCGTCGACTGGAAGTGACAACTTTGACAAGCGTGTTTCGCGCCAGTCGGGCATGGGGCGCCTGTCACTGCGCGCCGCAGAACGATTTCCTGCACCGGCCGCTTCGAATCCCGCCGCGCGACGCGACGCACGGTTCCTCGATCCCGCAGCCTCCTGCAGAACACATTGCGGCCCGCTGCTCGTTACTTTCTTCTTTTTTTTTCTCCCCCCACCCCCCTCGTCCTTTGGTTTCTCTTGTCTTCTGCCACGTCATTGGCGGCTGCGGCGCGGCTGCGACAGCCGGCGCGGCGATATCGGATCTGACATTCAGCCGACAGCCACTTTAACAGCCCGACAACTCCTTCCGAGGTGAGGGTTTCGATCTCGTCGGCTGCTTGCAGCAGCCCCCTTCCATTTTCTTACTTGATATTTCATTTTCAAAACGCGTGCGCATAAAATATGAGACAGCCTGGCCTCTGGCAGTTCTGCGCGGAAGCCTTTGCCGCTGCCGCCGAGACAATTGGGCGCGCAGGGGCTGCACTTAGCTCGTCGTCTCCGCAGGAGTGTGGATGGGAACAGGTGTACGCCACCGAGCCTTCGTCGACAGCGCGGTCTTGCGGATCCGTCCGACACCTCCGAATGACGTCTGCTTGTTCGGCGGGCGCGATTGTGCGGAAGCGGAAGGGTGATCGAATATGGCTCTCATGCACGCCGCGCTCGCGGAAGGAAGGCCAACGCGTCGGCGGCTCTTCGTGTGAAATATTTAGTGGCGCCTTTGATTTTGGTGTCCGCCAAAATGCCGTCGCATCACGTTGCTAGGCGCGATTTAGGATGACTCCGACGGCACGTTGGCATTCGTAATGGAGGGGACGCCAGACCGTCTGCTGATGTGGAAGGAGCGAACAGCGTGACTGGCCATCAGTCAGAGACGGTAACGCAGGAGTCTGTAGCTCGTGCGCCATTATATTAAGTGCGAACGGATCAACTGCACTTGCACCAGGCGTTTCGGGGAAGCCTGTCACTAATTTTCTTTAGTAGAGGTTTTTTGAGATATGAGTTTTGCGGCATAGTAATACATTTTTACCTCAAAAAGCAAAGTAAAAAAAAATTAGTGGCAGGCTTCTCTAAAACACCTGCTATAGTGCGAGCCATTGTGGTCCTCGCCTGCGTCGCTGTGTGGCGCTGTGGTTTGGGGTGCCTCAATGGGCCAACGCCGCTGTCCAGAGCGGCGCCATGTTGGTTTGACTCTCCCGTTTGGTCGCACTGAGCGCAGTGCAGCGGCGGGCTGTTTGGAAGAGAAATTTGCTGTTGCTTTTCTGGAATTCTGCACATTTGGTACTCCAGCAAGATATAGTTATACAAGAGAAGGATTAAAGAGGGAATTTCGGTCAATTACGCAAAAGCACGTAATATTCCACACCTCATCTTCCGAGAAACTCGATGCCTTGCGTTACCTTCGGACAACGAATGTAGCCGCGTGCTCTAAATTTCGGATACATTTCCAACAATCACGAGGACTTATTTCGAGCTGCAGCAAAGCAGTATCCCCTACCTCTGCCCCTGCAGTATGCAAAAAAAAAAAAAAAGAGAGAGAAAACGGCGGAAAATTAGGGGAAATGGCTTCTAAGGTTTACGTCCCGCAACCACGGCATCGGTGATATCCGTGGCGCATGTTTCCGTGACGGCACAGTGTTTCTTTTTTTTTTTTTTTCCCCTCTCTTGCTGACAGCAGCAGGGATGAGCGATTTTGTTGCCGCTACGGACGACTCTCGAGGCTGAAGAGGCAAGCCGGCGTCTCTGGACGACCGCGGAGAGGAGGAAGGCGGCCTTTGTTCCCCCTCAGATTGTTTAGCCCAGAGCGTTGGCAGACTATGCACGGGTGCAGTAATGAGCTGCCTGGGGCTGTCGAGCTCTTGGACCGAATTCCGCTGCTACGCTGCCCGAACGAGGCCTCCCCGGTTCAAGGAGGTTCCCATTCGCACGTCCTTCACGGCCCGTGCCCAATTTGCGTTCGTGCGCTCCCACACTCGCTTTTGGAACGACTGGCTGTTTATCGACATTTCCGTAAGCTACTGAGCGAACTTTACTGTTCGCACTCATGGTGTTTTCCGCGCAGAGTTGTGGATGTGGATGCATTAAAATACACCAACACCAATAAATGCTTCTTTACGAGAGGATCTTGAGATAGCGGAAGCAAGGCTGAATGGTGGGCCTGTTAGTACGGCATGTTGAACAGAATTTTGGCCAGTCAAAAAAAGACGCGCACACAAGTAAGACCCACATGGCGCGTGACGCGCAGCATCTTACGTATTGATAATGAGTTTTCCTCGGGAATGGTTTGTCTGTTAGTCAGTAAATATGATAAGCACACGACGCCTCAGCAAATATTTTGACCGCAAGGAATCTTAGTGCTCTTGTAAAGACCGAATGCATGCTTCAACGGAAATCGAGATGACAGGCATTCTAAAACCATTGAGAATAAATAGAAGTATCCGGTTGGTTTAGTGAAAGTATTTTCTGTTCCATAGACACTGATCGGCTGAGTTATAAACTGCGTGAGATCGAAGTGCACCTTTGCACTTCGTTAAACAGTTAGCCTATAGAGATAAAATTTGTCCTCGAATAAAGCGACTTAGCAACTACGAATCAGGAAGACGTCATCGCATCGTATCACCTACGTCCAGACAGCGTCATATAGGCGGAAACGAAACTGTCTAGATGATATTGTTGTTGAATATGCCACGGGCAAGCAATCAAGAATATAAGATGATTTGGTGTCAGACGCGCCTTCAGCTATCCACCCTAGCGCACTGAGGCGACGGACCATTTGGAAGATGGTTGGTTGGTTGGTTTATGGGGTTTAACGTCCCAAAGCGACTAAGGCTATGAGAGACGCCGTAGTGGAGGGCTCCGGAAATTTCGACCACCTGGGGTTCTTTAACGTGCACTGACATCGTACAGTACACGGGCCTCTAGAATTTCTCCTCCAAAGAAATTCCAGCCGCCGCGGCCGGGATCGAACCCGCGTCTTTTGGGTCAGCAGCCGAGCACCATAGCCACTGAGCCACCGCGGCGGCCCATTTGGAAGAGAAATTTACCGTTGCTGCTTGAAATTCTGAATCTTTGGTGTTGTAAGAAGACATAAAAGCCACCCCAGAGAATGTTATTCCAGAGAATTTTTCCCAGAGAATATATCCTCCAAGGTGGCCTAAAAACTCAGGGCCTTGCAGTCGTTACGTTCAAATAACGGTTTGGTTTGGTTTGGTTTATGGGGTTTAACGTCCCAAAGCGACTCAGGCTATGAGGGACGCCGTAGTGGAGGGCTCCGGAAATTTCGACCACCTGGGGTTCTTTAACGTGCACTGACATCGCACAGTACACGGGCCTCTAGAATTTCTCCTCCAAAGAAATTCTAGCCGCCGCGGCCGGGATCGAACCCGCGTCTTTTGGGTCAGCAGCCGAGCACCATAACCACTGAGCCACTGCGGCGGCCGTTCAAATAACGAATGTAACATAATCCTTCGCAATTCAGTGACCCGGTGATCTACATGTTGTCCCAGATAACTTGAGCCAAGGTTTTAGAAATGAAAGGCACTCCGGACGCGAACGGAACCAGATGCATAAAGTTGGCACTAGCCTAAAGTTACTCGGGCGATTTTTTATTTTCTCCTTAACTGACTCTTTATATTAAATTAACGAACTTATTAAGTATTGGCTGCAGACCCCAAGTGCGATCGGCAAAGTTGTAGAGCATGTTCAGAAACCTCTCAATAAATTGTTTCCTACACGGTATATCTCATGTGGTCTTTTTTTTTTTCGCATTCCAAAGAAAGCCCGCGAAGTACGAAAAAATACCACGTGACGGGGCGCTTGCGCCCAGTTGTTGCGCTGCTCTCAAGCGTGCGATGGATGAACAAGGTCGGCTGCAGGGAGACTGGCCCGCGACAGGCCGTTATGCCTGATATAGGTATCTGGGTGTGCGGCTCTTATCGCATGACGCCACAAATGCATGCTGCTGCTGGCCGAGCGGTGCCGAAGCGATTAAGCGTACAAGGCTACGAAAAAGAAAAGAAAACTTTGAATCAGCTTGAAAAAAGGATAAGGCGAAGCGCGTGAGAACAATGGAAGACGATGGTGGAGTCTGCTACAATTTTGCCGTCGTATGCAAATGTCCTTGTAGTACTTTTCAAATTGAGCGACGATACTAGAATTTTAAACCTTAGGGTTTGAGTAACGGCGAATAAATCACACGGGGACAAAACTGAGTAATGGTAAAAAAAAAAAAAAACTCGGTTATATTCAAGCAAGATTGCGCATGTCTTCTTAACACGACGACTCGTTTCGCACTAGCCTTGTCCGCTCTCCTTCTCGAACTTACGGTCTACCAGACGTTTACTTTTGATCTCGCACCTCGCACGTGCGCATCCCTTGGTGGTCGCAGTACCGGGTGGCCGCGTCTCGCTCCACACTTCTGCACCGTGACCGGCGCTTCTGTTCGTGAGAGAGTGCGGAGGCAGGTTGTTCCAGCTTTGCCGGATGTAGATCAGGGGTCGACCAAGCTCCTTTCGATGTGTAACTCAAAACCTACGAACGCTGTTTATGCATTATTAGTTGAGCTATTTGAACGCTATCATACGCGTCCGAGCATAATGACGATTGTGCGTGCATAGGAGAGCTGGGACAGACTGGGACTTTTACGAAGAAACGACACAAGTATTCAATACTGGGCGAGGAAATGGAGACGTATTCTGCCGAAATTTTCTTCACACCCACAAGCAAGTGTTCGTAGTGCCGGTGTAGAAGCTGGAGTGTAAAAGTCTTCAGTGTAGAGAATACTGAAGTGACAAATTCATCCATTCCACGTCCAATTGCACCAGATGTTGGAGCTCTGCAATTTCCAAAATTGAATGAACTTTGCAAACTGGATTCTAATAAGGACGGAAGAGGACCCAGGCTTTGTCAACAAAATACTGTGGACCGATAAAGCTACCTTCTCAGGCAATGCTCATGCGAACATCCACAACGCTCACTATTGGAGTGACGAAAACCCTCACTGGATTTTGAAAGCGGTGTGCGTCAAAGGCTGTCTGCGCCTTGGAAGCCGAGGTGGGGGCGGGCGTCGAGGCACCGTACTGTAGTTTACATGGTTGGTGATTACGACAGAAGCGGGGGTACAAACGAGCCAGCCGTATTTCCTTTTCCGTTTTTTCTGAGTGTGTGAGCTTTCATGTAGGGTTAGGTTGGGAACCTCAGACGAACACGATAACAGTGGCGCCAATGTCGTCGATTTAGATCCTGAATACAGACGTGTGCGTGGAAATGCTAAACGGACGATGCTGTCCTTTATATATATATTCTTCATTATTCGTCTTTCGCAAACCGCCGGAGCGCAATAACCTCGTGTTCTTGTTCAAGACAACTATATCACCAGCAGTGCTACAGCGCCATGCACACCCTGTACACGATTAAAATGGCGCTTGTTCGGGCAAGCGGAAAGGAAATGCGGGTTCGCCCTGTTGAAGCGCATATAGGAAGACTTGATACGATGGAGTACTAAGCACATGTGCGAAGTCAAATGCTAAACGAGGAGCGGGCATGCACGGATTAGCGTAGACTTGAATGATAAAATACGCGAGAGAGAGCTAAAAAAGCAAAAACAACCGCATATGCACACGAGACGCGACCTTTAATGGGATAATAAGCGGCGCCGTGGTGCTGATTTCTCGGCCCTGGTTCCTCTCCGCCGGAGCTGAGCTCCTATTGGCCTCCTCTCTCTAAAACGCACGCGCCATTTCCGCGCGGTTCTTTCATCAGCATCCACAGAAGCGCCGACCGTGCCAATTTGAACGAACGCGCCAGAGTCGTTATTTTTGCCCAGGCGGGCGTGAAAATGCGCACCAGGTATGAACGACCATGCTCTCGGCACCACTCGAGAGTTACACTCCAGGGGGCTGAGCTCTCCCACTCTCTCTCTTCCACCTCTCCCCTTCACGCCTTCGGTCCTTCGGCGAGGCTTAGCTCGTTTACGTAAATGCCTTCTCCGCGCGCTGCTCGCAAGAAAGCGCGTGCGCGCTTTACCCTGAACAAGGAACATAATCTTCTGAGATCAGGAGCGAATTATACGCACCCGGGCGCATGAGTGTGGCCGGACGAGGTAAAAATGTGAGGTTTGCTGGGGATGAAATGCGTTCACTCAGAACGGTGCCGCGTGCGCGCACGGAGGCCGCTTCGGGCGCAATGGAGCCCGTGACGCCCGAGTTTTCATATGCGCTTGATGAGCGCATTATTTCCGTTCCGAGCCCATGACAGGGAGATCGACTGGCGGGCGCCTCCTCCGTCCTAGCTCTCTTGTGCACTTAGAGAGTCACGAGCGTCTCTTTTTGCATGTCAGAACTTCGATGTAGAGTCGAAGTTTTTTTTTTTTTTTTACAGCAGTATTTGTGTGTGGGACCTCGTTCGGAGTGCACGACATCGGCTTAGGCGTAATATGTCGACACAGAAAATTTCAGCGTTCACCCTGTAGTAGCACCTCCCCTTTACGAGGGCCTTTGTGGCAACGATGAAGAAGGAAAAGCACGTGCCAACGTCACAAGGCATGTTTCCCCAAATATACCATGAATATATGAAGAAGAACGCATCTTCTGCCCTTTGCTATTCACATCTCTGTTTGTTGTTAATGAAATCAATTTCTCGCTCACACGAATAATTTCTAACCTCCCGACAAATCCATGTCATTCAAATTATGCTGTACACGTACGGGCTAATTTTGTTTTCTCAGGCTTTTTCTCACGATGTGTGCCTCGCGCGTGAAGCGCGCCTTACGTAAGAGACTTGAGTGTCGCTCGCAACGCTTCTTGCCTGAATGCGACGAATCTTTGCTCGTGATGACCACGATTCGCCGCGATCGCCGTCTTCGTGAGTGCTGCGGCGAGCGGGCTCGAAGCGCCAAGGTCGGCACGACCATCCATTTTCAATTAAAATTAAGCGCGGCCCGTCAGCGCGCTGTGGTTTAATCGCATGATCGATGGGCGCCGCTGTCGAGGACGTCTCTGCCGGTCCATATTTCACGACTGAATGACGGAGGCGCCCGCGTCTGGCTTTCCCGAACACCGCGCCGTCTTTCAGCCCCGGTACTTTCCTTTTTCTGCTCGCGTCTATCTTTTCTTTCTCGGTTTTGGCGTTTTCTGCCAGCGTTTGACGTTGTAAAGCGAAACGACTTAGGGGGAGAAAAAAACACAGAGAAGGAAGTGCTGGGCAGTTTGAAGAATGACTGCGCTCGAAGGGTGCTTTGCATTTGGTGCTCGCGTGAGAGAGAGAGAGAGAGCAGTGGTGCGGTGACGGCGCATTATAATATACGCCGCCGCTGAAATTTCCGAGCGCGCCCACTATCGAGCGCCCACGCTGCGTCGTGGTCATTGTCGAGTTCAAGCTGGAGCGATATTTCAAACGGGAGGTCATTTTTCTTCGCCGCGTCTGCGATCTGGCCCAAGTTAGGTGTCAGAGCCCGGCTTCTGTCTCGACGCTTCGCCTCGCTGCCGCGTGATGCAGTGGCTGGGCAGCCGGAAATGGAGGGAAAACAAATTAAAAAAAGAACACACATTTATGGGTTAAAGCTGTTGCGCGCCTAAATCTCTTTTGGTCTGTAGCGGATGAACCGGAAAGTGAAGATAAAACGTATATTCGTAGTCGTCGCGCGTTCACTGCTAGAAACGTAGACGGAAAAGCGGTTGAAGCGTCCGAGGTGCGTTGAATCGATTATCTGACCAGCTAAATGCGGAAAAGATAAAAATGGAGGAAAGAACTGAAGAAATTGCAATTTTCTGTTTTGCTTAATAGGCTTCAGCAGTGCAGCGTGTGGTATATACAATATACGTGACGAGTGCTCGCATCTTTCTCCTAGACCTCAAGAAAATTATGTTCAGCGCCTCATTCTTTTTGTGAGAGACACGCGTACGGCAATTATGTGCATTATGATGGCAAATTTAGGCGCTCCGGGACGTCCTCTGTCTACGTACGCCAGGACCGGCGGTCGTTGCTTGGAGGTGAAGCCTTGGTTTTGCTGTTTCCACTCTTACGCGTTGGATTTGCGTTGGGCTTGGACCGAAGCCCGATAGAGCTTCGAGACAACGCTGCAAGCACGCTGAACTAGTGAAGTGCGGCAAAAACGAAACAAAACCAACAAAAGAACACAAAACGGCCCTCTCGGCCGGGACACAGATAGCACGACGAGACCGTCGTGTCCTGCGCAGAACGACTTCCGATGAGCCGCACGATGTCGTGCGTAGAACACTGTTCTTTCAAGAATATGCCATTTTCAGTGTGCGCCGGTTAAGTAAGGGTGACGGGAGATTCTGCAGAAGCACATGGGGGGGAGGCTTCTTTATAAAGTGAATCTGATGCCACGCTGCCATCACGCCCAAAAAGAGCAGAGACTTTAATAGTTTCATTTGTGAGACTCTAGTGGTATTATGGGTCGTCCAATGGCCGTAATTCCATTCACCATGAAATCAGGCTCGTTGACCCGGTGGGTGATAAAAGCTATGCCCACAGCTGTCGTATCCGTTCGAAATGCCGAGAGGAATAGCCTATTTCGGCGCAGTTCTCAATCTTGATATCAAAGTTCCGTGTTCGTTTGGCCGCTCAGGGCACGATGCGAGCTGGGCTAGCTAATTACACTGGCAAACAACACTTAAAGGGGCACAGAAAAGCAGTTCTTGGGTGTCCTTTCGTTTTGTTTTTGCCTTGAAAGAGGCCTGCGGACTTAGTAATCATGAAAATTATCGCAAAACGCCAGTGCGCAGCGTGAATAATTATTTACAACTGATTTCGTACCGGCAGTTTCGGCCTCGGTCGATGCTTAGACCGGCCAACCTGGTCTACCACAATGCTGATGACGTCGGCATCGCCGGCAAGCGCCGGTTGTCACAGCAGACAACAACTGGATTCGGCGACGTCGCAAAACCTGGGGCAAGTGTACCTTGACGTCACTCGATGTGGGTGAGGATGCCAAGTGGCTCCTCGAACAACATTCCAAATCACAATAAATTACGTTCCACTCAACCCCTGCAACTGAAGCTTGCTAGAAGGCGGTACTAAACGCCCACGAAACAAATGCCATTTGTTTGCGTTCTAAACTTGTTGTCTGTGCCCCTTTAAGAGAGAACCGCCCTGTTTGTTGCACGTATAGTGCGTAAGTGCCAATAACTAAGTGCAGATTCATTCAATCTGTATAAAATTTGTATTCATGGAGGAGAAAGGGCATCGTATGTTTGGTACCCTTTCTCCCTCCAACAATTTAAAAACCGCAGTTAAGTTTGGCTCGATCACAAGTGCAAAGAGCCGCCGCGGTGGCTCAGTGGCTATGGTGCTCGGCTGCTGTCCCGAAAGACGCGGGTTCGATCCCGGCCGCGGCGGTTGAATTTCTTTGGAGGAGAAATTCGAGGCCCGTGTACTGTGCGATGTCAGTGCACGTTAAAGAACCCCAGGTGGTCGAAATTTCCGGAGCCCTCCACTACGGCGTCTCTCATAGCCTTAGTCGCTTTGGGACGTTAAATCCCATAAACCAACCAACCAACAAGTGCAAAGAATGTGTGTCCACGCTGGATGCCCGCGTGTAGTCGTCCCTCTCAACAAAGAGCGGCTGCTGCGGGCTCGGCTCCTTTCTTTCTTTTGTCCGAATGGTGACCTCGCCGATCTTCTCGGTCGGCACTCGCCGCTGATCGCAAAAATCCCTTTCCCAGAACATGCTTACGAGCATACCTCTTGCAAAAATTTCAATAAACTGTCCACAGACTGTCTCTAAACTGCCTATGCACTATCATTTAAATTTTTGCAAGCGATAACGTCCGTATGAAATCAGTTCGCTACGATCTTCAGTTTGACCGAATTCACCACTGTTATTCCGCTTTCTTTTTTTTGTGTGTGTGTGTGACGAAATTGGCCTCCTTTCTTTTTTGTATTGTTTTCGTTATTTCGGGCAGGAAGGGGGTTGAACTTTCAGACCACCGCGATCGTAGTGTTATTTTCCAGGCAGAATAAATAGCGCGTCTCCGACGTGCGCGCTTGCCCTCGACCATACCTAGCCAACGCGACGCGATAGCCTCCAGCATCTGTAAAAGCGATCACGCATGCGCATATCTTCTTCGGCGGCCGACTACGGGCGAGCAACCCAGAGTGGCGTCCACGGTGTCTGCTGCTGCTGCGCCGCCCGAGGAAAACACGACGTCGCCGGCTGCACGTGAGTGTTCCGACCTGCGCGCAAGGGCGACCGGTACTACAACGCAGTACACGTGTAGCAGGCAGGAGGGGATCGCCGGCGGCAGCGATAAGGGTGACTAAAGCCGAGCCGAATCCATTGGGCTAATGACGTATTCAGGGCCGCGCCGCCAGCCGTTTGTCATGGCTTACTGCCCGCGCTCGCTTTGGGCACCCCTCGAGGGAAGGAGCCTCCCCCTCGCCCCTCGTTCGGGAAATGCGGTCGGGCGGCGCGGCAGTGCATGCATTGCCTTCCCCACCCCGAGAGAGGATGCAGCGCCCAGTGGCGCGTTTGTGTAGCGAGAATGGACGAGCTCGTAAAAAGGGAGGCGTAAAAGGAGGCCTGTTTGCGAGCGCACGCATATCGACATGTCTCCTGCACCGACGCCACCCGGCGCCTGGACTCGGCTCAGACTCGTCTGTGACGCCGCTGCCGATCCCGGAATAACCGCCGCTTCTGCTTGTGCAGAACAAAAAAAAAAAAGTTTGCGTTGGTTCAAGTCCTTGCGGTGTGCACGAGGTTCTGTATGTCTTTTATTACCGTAAAGAATGAAAGGAATAATTGAGTAAAAAAAAAAAAACAAACGCGGAGCAGGACACAAGGAAGGGACAAAGGACGAGAAGGCGACAGGACAAGTCGTCCTCTCGTTTTTTGTCCCTTAAGTTCTTTCGGCGCTTTTTTACTTGCGAACTATAGATCACCAACTTACCCATAAAACCCCTGTTTCAATACAAGCGCTTTTGGCAGCGGTCGTTTCGAATTCCTTCCATTTTTTTTTTAGCTGTGCGCGTAGCGCAGGAAAGGCTGAACGGCTAATATTCCCTCGTTCCTCTTTGTGATTGGCCCTGCAAAAACAGCAGGGGTTTCCTCTTCTCCAGTGTCCCTCCAAGACCGAAGCGCGTATTATGCCCCATCCTCTGAAAGTAAAACACAAGCGAAAACAGGAATTTGTGAGGGTTTCTAATTTTGAAGTCTGGAATTGAAATTTCCCCTTTGTTTAAAACTTTGCTCTTTGGCTACCAGTTGTGAAATTTCCCATAAGGTCGATAGGGCCGATGTATTAAAAAGCGGCGGGTTGAGGTTGAGGTGACCGAAAAATTTGGATGGATGTATGACGGACGGACGGACGGACGGATGGATGGATTGATGGAAGATAGGAGCGTACCCTTTGAAACGGTGTGGTGGCACTTGCCACCATGCTCAGCTTTTCTTTAACGGTGTTATAAATCAGTCTATAAATTCTCCATTTTATTTAAATACATTCTAATTCTGCACTTCTGACCTTGCGTCAACTCTCTGTAATGAGCCACCAATCTTCCAATCGCCTTTTGCTAACTTCCACCACACATGACCATTGTTATCTCTAAACAATCCTAGGGCCTCTAAGAGAGTGAGTGCGCCTGCATCGACATCCGGATGTATAACTTCACATTCGAGCATAAGATGCCCAATTGTTTCTACAGATTTACCACACACTGCACATGTGCAATCGTCTTGGTTATATTTCTTTTTGTAGCTGCGCGTTCTAAGAGATCCTGACCTAGATTCAGAGTGTAGGGCACTGCTTCTCGAGTTATCACAGAACGAGTGATCATAGAACGGGTGTGTACGAATTGCCGCGCCGCTCGCGGTGAATATGTTCAAGCTGCGAACTTCGAGATTGTCGATAAACGGACAACCGTCTGAGAACAAAATCAATGAAACAGATGCATTAACGAAAATCCGTTGATATAACAGTCCGACAGATAAATTAAAATATAAAAGAAGAAAAAAAAAAGCTTTTCAGAAGAGAATGGCGACATAAGGCAGCACTTTTATTCGCCGCTTCCAGATGGCGCCACCATCCGTAAGCCCCAGAATATGGTTGCTGGGACTGGTCATTTTCTGAAGCAGAATTTCGCAGCATGATCTAAGAGCCCTGGTTGAAAACAAATGGTGTCTTCGGCCGACGGAACTCGTGGAATTTCTGCGCACTCGTGCGGAGCCGTTTGTTCGACTGGGTACCACTCGTGCAGAGGCCTCAAAAAGGGAGTAAATCAGGGCCGAGAAGTGATCCACGCCACGCCAGCGTGCTGGCATGTTGCTGCCTTAGTGACATGGCACATACCCCCGACGGGGTGATAAGCTGACATGTTACAATTCTCGCTGTGGCCAAAACAATTTTTCCTTCTTTAGAACATTCAGAATTTACACTCTGGCTACTGCAAATATCGTGTAGAAAATGAGTACCTGTAATTGTTATACGAGTTAAAAACAAATTTGAAGCATTTTTATTCGCAGTCGCCGCGGTGGCTCAGTGGTTATGGTGCTCGGTTGCCAATCCGAAAGATGCAGGTTCGATCCCGGCCGTGGCGGTCGCATTTCGACGGCGGCGATATGCTAGAGGCGTGTGTGCTGTGCGATGTCAGTGCACGGTAAAGAACCCCAGGTGGTCGAAATCCTCCGGAGCCCTCCACTACGGCGTCCCTCATAGCCTGAGTCGATATGAAACTAAACTCTATAAAACCAAACTAACTATCGATGCTATCTGATCCCATCTACTTCAACAACGAAAAAATGTTTTCTTTGCTTTCAAGCATTGTACGCGTAGTCTGAGTGCAGTTTGACTATATTCTATGACTCCGGTCACTGTCGTTCAAAGACAAAGTTCTTCGATCTTCTGCGCGAATATCGGGTATCTATTGTGAATAAATCTGCTTACAAGAAAAGAACTCTCCTTTGTCTGTTGTATTTGCGCAGCCCGTTATTTTTAACCTCGGCTTTTCTCTATTCATCAGGAGTACACGAAACTTTGGAAGTTTGCCTCCTCGAATGTTTTACTTGAACTGAATATTCTTTTCAAGCTTTCCGGACAGCTGTATTATGCTTTAATTTCTTTCTTTCTTTTTTTTTTTTTGAGGGGGTTAGTTATCAGAGCTGAATAAGCGTTGCTGAAGCTTCCATGAACTTATTGTGTAGGCGCTTATTGTCTGACGGCACACAGAAAGACTTTCCGGCCGTTCACGAAATGGCGGTAAAAGAATGTGGACACGAAAACTGTGGATCCAATTTCCCATGGACTAGGCCGTCGTCTTTCGCCACCCCTGGGGGCAGTAAATACGATCCGCAGCTGCGCCCATGCAGGTGGCTCCGTCTGGCGGCACACAGTGATCAACGGCGTGCGTAGTACAAGCCTGCAAACCCCGGGCGTACCTACCGCAGCGCGACTGTATAATCATTTGTTCCGCTCGCAACAAAGCAGCTGGCTTGGCTGTCGGCGCTGGCGTACGCTCGAGTTTCTCGCAACCGACGACATATATGTATCTCCTGTTACAAGCGTGCACTCAGCCAGAACGCAAACACGACATGCCGCGCATGCATTACATTCGTCTATCGCCTCTACATTGTGCAGTGGCGCTGCATTGAACGACAGCATCGCACAAAGGCGTTTCGGTCTCACAAACCGTTGCGAAGCTGCGTGGCGTGTGGAGTGGAAGTACTTCGATAAAGTGTGAAGCAGGGGTAGGTCTCGCGTTCTGCAGCATGTATGCGGTGAAGCACGCTCGCCGTCTCCGAGTAGAACCTCGGCTAGCCGCTTGCAGGTCAGGAACGAGCTGAGAGACGTGAAGAATCGAGACAGCATGCGAGATATTGGGGGGATTCAGCATTTTAGGCGACAGTTGTAACTTACGTATCGAAAGCAACCGTCTCAATGACTGCGATATGTGGGTTGCAACTGGCTCAAGCGCCTAACGGCTTCACTCAATGCGAAAGTTAGGATCGACGGTCACAGGTGTAGTGTCGCAGCCGCCATAGCTTGTCCATAATCCGTCAGATTCGAGTACATGAGGTCCCATCCGGCTCATTAACGCGCACCCAAGCTTTCCAACGTTAACATGCGCTGACTTGCGTCTTCATTTTTTTCTTATTCCCATTTGCCCAGCTTCCCTTCTCAGAGGCGAACCGCCGCAGCCCAGAGGGTCCAAAACCTCCACCCGAGTGGAATGTGCGAATCGAAGAACCTTCCACGCATTCGCGTCTCACATCCCGGGGCTCACCCAGTCTGGGAGGCCAGTGGAGAAGAGCGAGAGAAGGAATAAAGAACTCCCTCTCTTTCCGCGCCTTCTCTCGGCAGTCCATACAGATCTCCAGTCGCCGTTTCGACCCGCGGACGCGCGCTGTATAAACCCGGGGCGCCGGCACAAAGGGAGGCGACATTTCCATTCGAAGCGATTATCGCCCTCTAATGACGCCGTAAATTTCTTCTCCCCGCCGCGGCGCCGCCGCCGTCCCTTCCTTTTCATCGGCCGCTCTGCGCCCAGCGGCTCAGACGTTTTCACGCGCTTCGGGCGACCGGGGTCGCCGTGGCCATTCGGGCAGGTGGGGTAAATGCTAGTTAATGTGCGAACGCCGCGAGGGACGCTGACACGCCGAGATAAACAATTTCTCGAGAACGGACAGGGCGTAATCCCCGTATCGGACACGCGATCGGCTGCCTGACGCGTCGGGGTGCGCGAGCGCCGATGAATGCGTGCGCGAGCGTCGTAACTCACCGAGCGCCGACGAGCGCATGTAAGGCGTCATTATGTGATCGCGGATTTACCACCGCCTGTGGCCTTTTTTGCCGTCTCCGCACAATGACTGCGCACGCGCGCCGAATAGGTTTTATAATCTTTTTCTACATGCGTGGCGCGGCATTGTCGTCGCCGTACACACAATGATCGTGTCAAAAATATGTGTGAGAAACTCCGGCTGTAACCTCGCTCGCCTGCAGAGCGTGCCGCGGCTTGGCTCTTCCCTTTCTTATTTAGCATCTCGCGAACTTTCTTAGGCAGCCATGCACAGGGATAATTTGGGGGCCATCGAACAAAGCATCGCAGTTTTCTCGGTCGCAGCTAAGAAGGTGAGGAGCGTTTGTTTTTCTTTTAGACGGAACTCAGGCCGTACAGTGTTAGGCGACGGTGTTTGTAAGTGAATCCGTGCTATAGTACAAACGTTTGTATCTAAAACTTGCTGCTGTATGCATTTGTAAGCTTCTATGAAAAAAAACAAAAAGAAACGAAGCATGAACCTGTAAGGAAGGGTACTCATCTAGACCCAAGAAAGCACCCTGTGTCCGGGGCTGTGACAATAGTTTCCGAGGGCAGTTTCGAAGTATGGACAGCGATAGATTTGGGTACGGGCGAGCAGGCAACACGGGCATTAGTTTTGTTTGCATGTCCGCGTACCTCTCGCTGTCCATAGTGATAAACCGTGTAGGCAACTGTAGGTTAAAGTCAACACACCTTGCAGCATACATTACGATGTGCAGATTCAATGTGCGAAACTAAAAATAAGGCATGGTTTCCGACAGTGGTCCACTTTATAAACCACTGATATTAACGAGTCCCTGAAACACCCATCTCTCGTCCACTGGAAAATCTTTGTGATCGATTGGGTGCCCCACGAGCGACGCCACTCGTAAACTTGGGCCACTTGGTGCGTTTTGGAAATGTGGAGCTTTACCAGCGACGCCGCTCGTAAAGCGCCATATTCGCCAAACGCACCAAGTGGCCTAATTTGGTATCCACGCACTTGCCAAAAGGAGTCAAACCACTTAAACGCACAAGACCGGAGATATTACCGGTACAATATTAATAACTTTTGCAGTTCCTTTCAGCCAAAAATTCTACCTTTCTCCTTAACCTTTTCCTTTCCTTGGCCGTGAGCGGCACCGGTCTACCAAATCCGCGCACTCCTTTGCCTATGATCGGCTCTTGCCGCTGCGATGACCAGCGGCGCCGGCGGTCGCACTGAGAGGTGACGTCACACGCGCGCCTGCTCTATGAAAGCATAACCCGTATGGGAAAGCCGCTGAACGAAAAGAAGGATAGATTACTTTCCGTTCTATTTGTGAGCGCTATGCTGCACGTATAGGCCGAGTAAGTCGGCCCAAATTCTGACCGAATGCATTAACTCGTTGCTCTTAGCGGGTGGTTAGGGCCCCTTAATGCGAATCAATCTGCAGCGCGCAGCCCCAGTGCCATTTTTTGTCACGCATCGTCCTCCCAGGAAACAAATGCGAATCATTAGGGGCTACATAGTGTATAGTTTATTTAATGCGAATGAAGCAAAAACTGGAAGAGAGAAAGGTGACTGGAATGTGCTGCCCACCAAAAGACGCAGAGGCTGACCTTGAAATCCTGGAGACCCAACCCATTCCTTTCCTGCAGGATTTTTCATTAGTTTTCTGTTAGTGCATTGGTAGCAGGGAAGGGCGAGGTTTCGTGTGAATAAAAAAAACGGAATGAATTCCAGCGCGGGATTACAGCTCGCTCTTCATCTGTTATTGGTTCTTGCCTGTCGTACTGGTACGTCCAGGCTGCTGCGCTCTTCATGCGTGCTGGAAGAGTGCACTGTCCTCAGGCTAAATGAGCGCAAAAGGGTCTCAGTACGGAAGGGCTACGAAACGGTTGTCTCCCGTGCTAGCACAGACAGCTACGCGAGAGATGAAGCGGCAACTGATGCACGCGCTAGCGAAAACCCCGTTCGCCGCTGTGCTCAGACCTTTTTTCTTAGAGAGAGAAAAAGCACTTTATTCTGGCCGCATATCAAGCTAAGGTCGCATACGACCTTGGATTCTATAACCGGTACAAACCGTAAACTAAGCCGAAATCACTTTTTCGCGAAAACAAGATACAAACGTAACCGCGCTTTGTGCGCGCAGATTTCGAGGGAAGGAAACGACCAGCTGCTCGTCTGACGCCCACAGCGTGCAGGTGCCCTCAAGGCTTGCCACAGTGCGCGATTCCTCTTCCGGTCCCCTGCGATGGAGACCAAAGATCCTTCGCGGCGCCGTATAACCACGGAGTTTCGAGGGCGCGCTAACCTCGTCGCTGTTATGCTAAGCGTTTGCTCCCATGCTAAGCAGGGGAACTGGCGGCGGCGGCACCAGCTCGCGGCTTCCTGTAAAACACCGCTCTTCTCCCGAGGGGGCTAGCCGCCCTGCGGTACACACCGCCCCCTTCTTCTCCCTACACACGTCGCCGGGTTGTTGACGTTGCCGCGCCTCGCCGTATAAATCACTACACACCGGCGCGATCTTTCTCGCGCCCGTCTCGCGCGAAGAAGCGCACACGTCGCGCTGCAGCTGGCGCGCACGCGGCAAGCCTCCGCATTAGGGGCAGCCTCGGCGCTAGACGAGACCCCCGAACTGGGAAGCGCCGCCGCCGGGTGCGCCACACTATTTTCATGTTACCAGGTCCCCCCGGTTGCGAGCGGTTAACTCGACTCCCGACCGCATCAGCGATGCAGTGACCTGCGGCTCAACCGAGTCGACCGTGCAGGCAGCGCGTGCCTTGACGACAACGCCGGTGACGAGCGGAGAAGCCGAGTCGAGAGCTCGGGAGGCGGTGGTCGAGGGTGCGGGGCGCTTGCTCGGCTCATTATGCCAAGCGTATCCTGTCGCGCGACATCTGTCGAACTCTTTTCAAAAGCAGCACCGCCGCCACCAGCGGCGGCGGCAGACGACGCAGCCCTCGCCGAGATCCGCGGATGGGGCCGCTCGCACGCCATTAGGCGCCCGGCCGATCCCGCGGGCGCTCCTTCCCGGCTCCTGGAGCACTTGTTTTCTCAAATCGCTCTTTTCCTCCCCGCTGCACTTCTTGCTTTCCCACCTCATTTTCCGAGATCCTTCTCCCGTATTACCGTTTCCTTTTTCTTTTCTCTCTCTCCGTCGAGCTTCGTTGCGCTAGCTTTGCCGCCGTCTCTGCCTCTCTCTCTTTCGAGCGGCGCTTAAGTATAATGTAAACAATAAACAAAATGCGAAGCGCACAGTAGCGGATGGGGGAGGCGTTTCTGGATGAGAACACACTTTGCGGTGAAATGGGTTGCTCTACAGGGTCGAAGAGATACAGGAGATGGCGCGCAAGGCTGCTCTGACGACGACGAAGGCGTCGACAACTCGACGATCGACGTGGCAATCGCGCGTGGAGGAGACAAAGCCTTTTGTCTTCTCTTTCTTCCTTTTGCGCCAGGAGCGGTGCAAGGGGGAAGTCACCATTTTACTATCCGTTCAGGAGTCTTTTATTTCTATTTTCTTGCTTCGGAAAGACGATAAAAAAAAAAAACGACTCAGGAGCTTCCGGGCGTATACTTTGTAGCGCAGGTATGCATGTGTGATTGATTGTGCGGTAATTGATTTTTGTTTCAGCTTATTTTTCTTTTCGCGAAAAGCGCTTGTATGAAGCCGGCGGTGTTTAGATGGCGATTTGGCTTTTGCGTTGGACCGTATTATTAGCGCGTAATGAATTTTTACCTAACGCCGGGTCTCTGTACGCCCTGATTAGGCTTTACGCGTTGTAGTGCTAGCGCAGTTTCCCTTCGCCGTCACGCTCGGCTGCTGCGGTCTTCTTCCTCTGTTTGTTTTGTATCCCATGTTTTGTGTTGTTCTACCACTTTTTATTTACTTGTCATGCTATAGTAGTTATCACAATTGCTTCATGATTAAACCTTGTCATTGGCAGTAGACGTAGCGCAGTTTTTTCGTGTTAGAAGCTATGTTAGTCAGGCCGGTTGAAATGCGTTAGGCGCACTTAGTCCGATCTCTTTGTGCCAGCTGTAAGAAACGAAAGAAACAAAGAAAAAAAATAAAACAGACGAAACTGTGAGTGTGAGTGCGACATCTTTCACGCTCGTCACTGCACTGCGAGGAAGATCGACTTTATCCCCGCGTGTCAGAAAGAAGGAGGAGGTTGGGGAAGGGGCCGCGGGTGAGACGTCGACAATGCCCCGCTGCGCAGATCCAGTGGAAGACGGCGTTGGGGACACGTGTGTCGGAATCGAACGTCATCTCCGCGGCTTCCTCCCCATACGAGACGTCGAGCTGTCGACATGCCGACGTCCCGGTTTCAGACGTCGGTGCGTCTGTGTAGGCTTCGTTAAAAGGGAGTCGAGAACGCCACACAGGCCTGCGCGCCGGCTCGGCACGAAGCTCACTTGCGTAGTTGAAAACTCGAAGTTGCCGACAGCAACCACAATTTGGCAGCAAAAAGAAAAAAATAGAAAGGAAGGGGATAAAAATTGAGTGAAATTTCGGACCTGTGTGAACAGGAGTTAACATTGCGGTGGTTAGCGTTATGGCAGTTAACTGAACTAGCAGGAGGGGAATTTCTGCCGACAAGGAGCCGGCTAACGCGCTGATACAAATAGTTATTCATCGAGGCTTGACGTCTTTGAGAAAGTTTCGAAGCCGCCTCGATGCGGAATGGGGCAACGTATGCGGAGAACCACGACACTTTTATTTTGCATGCAGTCCGCGCTGCGAATCCTGCGAAATGCTGTGCTCCTCCGTCACAGTAAACGCAGAGTAGAGGTCTGGGCTGTAGCTGATACATCACAACAAAGCCACAATTCGCAAACGACAGGGAACGTTAACGCATACAGTGCTGAACGCCTAGTATACAAGTGCTTTTCAGAAGTTAGAAGGGCCTCGTAACACCGCACTTGTGACCGAAGCGATATGCTCTGGGCACTTCCACGTTGACGCGGTGGTGATGAATCGCCCCCGGGCACGATCGTGGACGCGTGTTCGTGTCTCGGCGGATGAAACTTCGTTTGGATATGCGGCGAACTTCGTTAGCTGCATTTGTACTGATATTTGGGCACACGACGAAGAATAGCGGTTTATACGAGTAAGTCTGGCACCCCGCACTCATGACGTCCTTCGTTTTTATCGCCCCAGTGTAGTCCTCTGCTGACTTTATTTTATTTATGAATACTGTCAACCCTCATTTGAGGGTCATTACAGGGAGGGAAAGTGAAGAGACAAAAAAAATGCATATATGCAGCCAGGCATTTTATTTTTCTTCTCACACACGTGACAGAGCGAAGCATAAATGATCAATTCAAGCTACCTGCACTCGAAACAAGGCGACAAAACGGTGCCAATATGGCCGCTTTTAGTGGCACTCATGGGTAAATCCGTCTTACGTGAAAATACTTGAGTCAAAAACGACAAATTTGCGTTGATCCATACCACTGGGCGCGCTCTGTATACTAAACGCCGTGTTTATAGTCAAGAGTACTGGATGTGCAGCCTATTGGCCATTTTCACGACATCGACGCCACGCCGCTGCGGCACCTCCGCGAACTAGTCTCGGTGCTGTTGGGACTGAGGCATCCCACCGCTGTCGCCACTGTTGGGACTGGGAGTCCGAGCCAGGAAACGGTCGAGGCGACGGTGAGTCAAATGAACTTTATGTACAGTATGTACAAGGGCTTTTACATGATACAAGGGTCAAGAGCACCACGGGCAGGCACACAGAAGAAGGCGGCCCCGGCGGCGAGCGTAGCTCCGGCGTGATGGCTCTTCTGCTGCCCGTCTGCTGCTCGGGTTCAGCGCGGCTCCGTTTTTATAGCCGCTGGTAACGGTTACGGCAGCCAGCCGTTCAAATCCTCCAATCACTGGCCACCGTTCAAATTAGACCAATGGTCGAGAACCGGCGAGCGTCGGAGGAGTGCGCACCGACGGAGAGGAGGACAGGAGGAAGGGTCCGTGTCGGCGCCGCGTCGGCGGGATGAGTCACGCTGCATGTCGCGACTTGTCCGAGAAAGTCTGGGCCTGCTTTGAGCGTCGGCGAGCGCGCAGCGCTTGTTTCCAGGGGGGCCAGCCAGCGAAATGGGAGCTCCGGCACTACAGTGCGCACGAAACCGCTTGCTCCGTTGCCTGAGTAGTTCTCCGGCCCATTTAGACGCAGTTTTCTGAATTTTTTCTCTAAAAACATTTCTTATGAGCCCTCTTGCCTGGACATTCGCACGTTAAGGAGATAGAAGAGCCGCTGAGGGTCAATGCGTGGAATTTCTGGTGCCAGCAAGGCAGAGAGAGCATAGGGACAGGAGGTTTCCGAGCTGCAATGGAGCGCTTGCAGTAAGTGTATGACAGCGCAGTTCTTATCAGGCACCCAGCCAATATTCCTTTAAAAAAATATTTGTTTGGGTTAGATATGTCTTTATAAAAACGCGGCGCTGTTTGTTAAGAAACATCTCCGACCATACATGACTGGCGGGCGCATTTCAAGCGCGAAAACTTTTGTGTGTGTCTCTCTCAAATTGCACGACTTACTATACAGCATGCGTGCATGGTGATGCGGTTCTTCGTTAGCCACGGAGGAGTGGCGAGAGCGGTATTTCACTCGAGTTCTATTTCATTCCGATTATTTTTGCATTTCAATTGTTCTATGCCTTCGCTGTCGCTGGAATCAGTCGGATGGATGGAAATATTCGAACAGAATCGGGCTTAAAGAATAGTATCTTAGAGGCCTTGCATTCGTTTCGTGCTTTCCAACCACTGAATACGGACAATCTACGTACACAAGGCGTGGTTAATTTCTCCGAGATGGCAGTCCGCGGAAAAGGCGACCTCATTGTTCTCGCTTTTCACCTCTGTGCATGATTAGAAATGCTTATTCATGTTTAAGGTAGCTCATGATTAATAAAATTTATGAGCACGAGAAATCTCAAAAGTGATCAGCTTAATCACTTTAAACTGAAGCGACAGTGACAGGAAATACAAACAATTAGGTTTCTAAAGTTCAAGGGCAAAATTTCAGAACAAGCGCGATTCTACCTCACCTGACCCCGGAAGCAGTATACTCCTTAACGCCGCCATACTGAGCCAACTAAGGCGCCCCCTTTACGACGTGAAAGTCGCCAGTTAGCGCAGCGACAGGTTGTTGTCACCATTTCTACGTGAAGACTTTTGACGGGTACTGCTCTAGTTCAACATACCAGATCCAAGCTATTTCAGAGCTGTGCTATAATTTTTTCCCCTCTGTACGGCGGTACTCGAGTTACTCTGCCTTCGTACCTATTTATCATTTTATTTCTTTCCTGTAAACGTCTAAAGATTTTTTCATCTTGTTAGCGCGGAGCGTAGAAAGGAAGACTACCATCTTCTGTAGTCTCTGTCTGCGGAGAGCGTTTGCTCGCGTTGAATAATTTTGCGAAGATGAGAAAGAAGCCGATAAAAAGTAGTGCTGAAGAATATTTTTGGGTATACCTAAAAAAAAAATGGTATACAAACTAATCCCAGGCCTGACTTTCCACCTCCTGTTTCTTCAAAAAGCCCGATGCTTGAAACACACTTGATTTATTTAGAAAGAGAAGAGGATGCACGCGCAAATGATGCAGTGCAGGGTTTATTCGCAATATCGCGAACACCCGACACCTCTATTATAGAAGAGAAGACCCTCGTTAATTCGAACTCGTTTAATTCGAGCTGTCGGTTTATTCGAACTGATGCTTCGGCCACCACCAAGCATATTTAAAAGTTGTTTTTAACTCCAGCTCTGCCTGATTCGTGCAACTTCCCTGTCCGAGTGCGAATTATCGAGAATGCACTGCATACGTCTGTCGTACTGGCCGGCTGATGGAAATACACCATTTCGAAGCCAGCTAGACTGATACGCCCACCGTCCGCTGTTACTTAATGTAGGAGAGTGAAACATAAAATTTAGATATACACGACGGCTGTGAATCCGCACGCCCTCATGTTCGATTCAAGTGTCATGCATGCATCGCTGAAAGTGGGCGCGAGAAAGTTGCAGCTGTGCACGCGAACGCTGGAAATGCTGTTGGAAGCTCAAATGGACGTTAGAACATCGCCTAGACACTATAAGCTGCAGCCGAGGGCGGCCTTCAAGCGCGCGAGCACGCCTTTTACGGGGGCTTAAACCTGCTCGCTTTACGCATACCTCGGCTTGAGGTGCCGCGAAGTAAAGTAATTTTTTTAGGTGCGGCGTACTGTGGCTACAAGGGTTTGGAACGTTCACGGCTATTGATGACGCGGAGCAGCGCTGCGAGTCCGTGAAAACGTCGCCCATCGAGAAAAAACGGAAACCCGTTCTTTTTCCTTCTAAGCGAAATCACGGCGCGAATATATAAAGTACCAGCGTCGCCATAGCAGCCGGTAACGGTACTATGCCTGAGCTGTGTAAGGGGTACTGCGAAAGTGTGCTGGCCTCTCTATGTTACAGCTCTGGTTTACTGTCATTAACAGCCGACGTGAACGCCGTCGTGTCTGTGTGACATGATCTGCATGACTCGCTCGCACGCCACTCGTAGTGGGACTACAGCGCATTTCATCGCACAGTTCCCTCACAACCCAGCTCGGCCTCGCACAAAGATCGCGGAACATCCACTCCGTACATACAAAGGGCGCATATGGGCCTCTGGTTGACGCCAGGATGGGAGCCCCGTGACGCGCGCGCTGAGACACGGAATCAAATGGGGCGCTGCTTGCACCCCTCTTACGTTCGTCGCCTGCCGGTTTTCCGGCCTCAAAATGAGAAGCCTAGTTTGATCGGGTGAGACAGTTCCGCTGCTCGCGTCGGGTGCTTCGTGCCTTGAGGAAAAGAAAAGAAGAATAGTGGCTGTCGTTCCGTTACCGCGGGCTGCGGAAGAATGACGGTGGCTTTAGTTTCGCTTGCGCGTTTGTGCGGAGCGTTGCATGTCGTCTCTTGCAGACGTTTTGAGCTTTATTTTTTTTTGTCTTCTTTCGAAGCGGTGTCTCTCCTTGTTGTGCCTGGGAGCGAGGCCTGACTTGCTTGTCATGCATCGGAGCTGTTTTACGAAAAATCCGCCACGAGTCTGATGACGTGTTGTCGAGGTGTTCTTCTGAGTCGTCTTCTTGCCACACTAGTCGATATCCAGCGTTGCGTCTGTTTCTCTTTTTTTCGCTTTGAGGAAAGGGGAGCGGGGGGGGGGGGGGGGGGGGGGGCAGTTGAAGAAGGCTTTGAGGAAGGACAATTGAATTTTTTGGTGTCTCGCCCACGAAACACATTCGCGAAATGTACGCGGCAACGAAGCTATTTCTGTTGCACGTCGTTATAGAAATGCATTAAGCGCCTTCTCAGTTGGTGAATGTGTGCCTTATTAGTTGACCATGTCAACAATGTGTACGTGCTCACACACTTGCGGAAAAGACGAATAATTGTGCACCAATGGCTACGAACGAGCTGGCTCTGAAAAGCGTTTGTCAAGCTCGCACGACATAAAACTGGATACTCGATCTGTACCACGTTCACTGGACTCGCGCTCTTAAATACTCACAGTATCCGGGCTCGCTAGTTTAGCGGGACGCTGACGTGGGCACAAAATCTATGTTGCAACTACATTCATCTTTCAGCTGCACTTCAGGAATTGTTCACTTTTAAGGGGCCCGGCAACACAAACTGAGCACGCTCGTTTTGTTTGTTTCATTTCATTTAATTTCTTTAAATACACGTGATGGAGGCACTACATAAGGAGTGGATTCAGCAATAAAGATGGAAAGTAACACAACCGCCTTTGTTTTAGATACATAGGAGGTTATATAAATTTTTCACTAGCGATGATGGGCATGTTGTTTCGACGAAATTCTTGGGAAGGCTGTTCCAATCTTTAGCGGCACGTGGAAAGAAGGTGGCTAAAAAAGTACAGTTCGGGCACATGGACACAAACTTGAAGCGAGTGGCTGGTGCGGTGAGATATGTACAAGGCCGGCATGATATGAGGTGAACGATTAAGTGACGAGTGAACTTGTGGTACAATGGTAGGGTGGCTATGCAGCGACTAACAGAAAGAGGCGAAATTGCGGATTTAGTTTTCAGAGACGAAACACTGACGTCATATGAATAAAAAGAATGGATGAATCTTGCAGCGCGATTTTGGACTGCTCCGAGATTGTTTATGAAGATAACATGGTGCGGGTTGCATAAGGACTCTTTGTCCCTTGGTCAACAGATTGTTTTCTATGTAAAAAACCTGAAACAATAGATCACGTGTTTTTAGATTGTTGGGATGCGGTTTTCTTCTGGGATGTGCTTCAAAGAACCTTAAAGAAAGATTTACCGCTACACCCGCATGGCATCAGGTTCTTACTGGTAGGAAAACAGGACATCCCTTATGACACTATTATGCTCCTTGGCCTCCATAGTTTATGGAAAACAAGGACACAATTCAACAATGCAGAAGTAGTTGTGAGATCTCCACGCGAGCATTTCATTGAAGGTGTCATACGTCTGAGGGAAGTGTATCAGGCACTGCCTGATCAACCAACATGGTTAAATGTGTTGGATGACTTGGTTGAACTGAAAAAATTTTAACCTGCCGTGTCAGTGCAAGTGTTGCTGACATGTTTTACTTCTTTGTACCCGTTGTGAAAATGCAACAAAGAAACAAAAAGTGCGGGTTGCGTAAGACGGATGCGTGTTGTTTAGGTGGAACCAGCAACTTGTAAGTGAGCAATTTAACGCGGTGTGGGGCGAGGCGATGGTGACATTTAAGAAATACCACCATTTTATTGTTGTGAAACACGTTGGTGGGCGGGTTGGTGCGTAGCGTGAGAAGATGAAGCACAACGAATGACAGCACACGGCGGGAGTGCATGTCCTGTTGTTCCTTCTTCTGTGTGTGGTCCTTTTTTGCGCTTCGTCCTCTCCATGGAGCGTTTCATTGTTGGTTGTACAGTGTATGTTACCACAAAACTGCTGTCACAGCATGGCTGTGTAAATAAACTAACTCAGAACTGCTCAGTTTCTTTCACAATGATTTATGCGCAGCTTAGGAACGTATTTAGTGATCTCGTGATGACTTGCAATGCGATCTGACGGCAGGCACACGCAGCGGAGACTTGAAGGTTGATTGGAATACGTTGTTTGTTAAATGCCCTTCATGTTCACTTTGCTCGATGCATTTGTGCGGGCGCGTGGACCCACCGTTATCACAGCGGACGAGGCGGATGCTGTTGTGGTCACCACCGATTGCCGTAAAGCGTGTTGCTCGGGTCGTCTCCAACTCAGAATTGCAGAGTACTTTTGCACTCACAGCCATTGGCCGACTATGTTAAACGATATTGTATCGAGCACCTACTGATGACAGGCGTGAGGCACGGTAGAGAGCAGCCGTTAATGTAAGCGGCTGTAGTGGCCTTAGTCCTTCACTTTGGAACGAGTCAATATAAACCCTGTGCACGACTTATTCCTGCGAAACACGCCAGTGGCGACGCCAGTAGTAGCCGTCATTCCACAGATAACTCTTTATTTCTTTAGGTAAGCAAAGCGGCACATTGGAGGGGCCTCGGCTTATATTCGCCGCAGTGTCTTCCCCTTTCCCGTCGTCACTCGGAGCTCGCGCACATTCCTACAAACCCAGAGGCATTTCATGGGCAAAGGCGATCAGTTACTTTTATTTTTTTTATTTTTCACAGCATCTTGTAAATGGCCGTGGAAGCCGTTGATTTCGCGATTTACTGCTTCGAATGGATAGGTCGCGCGGGGAAAAAAAAAGCGGGCGGGAAAATTATGGCACACATGCATCTTGCTGGCCGCACTCAAGAAAAACCGCACCTCTTTGATCCGGTCCCCCGAGTAATGAAAAGGTCTATCGCTGCCACGCGAAGCCCAAAGAACGAGCACAGCTCGGATGGGGGATGAGGGAGCGAGCAGAAATGAGGTTCTCCCGTCGTTCGCGCGGCACAGGGCGCGCCCGGAGGAGGACGCCGGAAGAAAGAACCAGACGCAGCCGGCGACACGCAAGAGCCCGGGCGCTGCCATGTACGCGGTGAGCCGTGTTGTGTTGAGCGCGCGAAAGCGGTGCTCTCCTCCCGATCGCCCCTCCAGCGGCGGCTGCACGGCCACTTGTGCGCGTGGTGCAGCGCTGGTGCTCCTCGCTCGGCCCTCCCTGAACTAGCTCGCGATATGAAGGGGATTTCTCGGTCGTCTTTCTCCGGGGCTAAGTGGATCAGTCAGCCGTGCCGATCCCCGACAAGACGGCGAGAACTGTGCGCGCCAAACCGACGAGCGGCCGCACCGTGTACGGGAGCTTGCCTCTTCTTTTCTTCGCGACAGAGGCGGCTCTCATCTGGTGCGATGACACGCGTGTAGTCGAGAGAAGGGGGGGCACGTTCGCCTACGGGAAGAGTGGGGGGGTACTGAGGCCGTTCGATGACGTCGGGAGCAGCGATGTCGCCTCGCCACTTTGCTGGTCGTTTTGGAGGCTCGAGAGGCGGAGCAGGAGCTGAGGGAGGTTGACAGCCGGAGCGCGCTGGAGGAACTGACGTGAATAGACGAGAGATGGCGTCCGTGCGGGGCTTAGAGCACCGAGCGACGATGAAGGACAGACTTGTGTGCTGCCGTTCTTTCTCTGCCTCCGCGGGTGGCACTGCTGGCTCTGCGGAGGGCTTTCGCCGAATGAGCTGGGGTTGTCTCTTTCGACTTGTCTTTCAGAACGCACGCTTGAGCGCGGGTGCGCGCGTACGTTTTCGCGCACTTGGGCTTCCCTCTTCTATTCTTTTTCCGCGCTTCTTCCCTCGATGCTTGTCGTGGGTTCATTAGGCTGTGACAACTGAAGCTTTCCCTGAGTAGACCTTATCGGCAGCCTTGCACAATGTGGTTTGTCCTTCGCTCCCCCCTTGCCTCTATTTTTTTTTACACGTGAACAATGTTTCTCCTATGCTGCTGTTTTGTAAGTACGCAAATGGGTAATTTATTTATTTGCACTTCTTGAAATTCACTTGTCAATGTTCGTCTTCTGCCTTGATTAAGGCTCAGCAATACTTCAAAACAGAAATTGCCACAAGGCGGCGTACAACGAGGCAACAAGGAACGTCTCGTTTTAATAAAATTTGCGATGTTTTGTGCAGCGTGTACCATCCCCATGCTGAATGTCGGCAGCAAAATGAAGTTTTGACGCTTGAGAGCTACCGAAAAGCAATAAAAATTTGAAAGAACAAGTTGAAGAGTAGTTTTCCTCTGTTTTTCGGCTTTAAAAGGATTATTTTGTATGAACCGTATACGACAGAGAAAAAGCATATGCTGTCTGGGTAACACTACCAAACTATACCACAGATAAGGTTTTGCAAAAATAAGCAGAATCTGTGAATGGACCAAATATTGGTTTTTTTTTTCTCCTGAATTATGACGATTTAATTGCAATGCTTGACAGTTTCTATTTAGAATGCTCCATCTGTAAGCGCTCACATGAGGACCAACCACTTATTAAGGGAACATGTCCTGAATTGAGCTATATGTCTTAACAGACGCTGCGATAAGAAAACCTGCGGTGGGATCGGTCCATTTCACTTTTTGACCAGTTTTTTTCTTTGCATGCCATGTATAAGTTTGACAGCGTTGCTTAAGTCATTGGGGGACACTCAGTTATAAATGTCCATTCGTAGAAAGCAGGTCTGATGT
The DNA here is from genome assembly GCF_055824585.1 of Amblyomma mixtum. NCBI lineage: Eukaryota > Metazoa > Arthropoda > Arachnida > Ixodida > Ixodidae > Amblyomma > Amblyomma mixtum. The sequence continues at coordinate 182,095,687 of NC_143014.1, forward strand.
AGCAATTTTTGCCACGAGCGCATTCGCTTTGGACGTTGAGCATGTCAACGCAACTCTCAACCAGTGGTGTAGCCAGCTAATTTATGGATGCGCTGCTAATATGTGTCCGGTTCCTGGAAAGGGGACTGAGGTGAGGAGTAAACCGTGGCATTTCATGAGGTCAGATCCGTAGCGGTGTATACTGGTCCTCAGCCCGGTTAGGCCCTCCTCGATGCGCCTGCGGTTCTTTTAACGTAAAGGGTACTTTGCCACACACTAAGTACGCTTGAGGTGTAGCCAACTTGAGGTATTTTATCTATGTATTGGTAAATTTTATAGCTTGATGGTAATTTATTGCCCGCAATAGCGCTGCTGTGTGTCGTTAAATATTTTTAACAGTGCTTTTATGCACTGCGTGCTGTCACAAATTTCGCAACTGCGAGTTGACCGAACTGTTTTTTGTTGTTGTTTTATTATGACACATATCGATTTCAGTATATCGTTTCCACGCCTTGTTTCTTAACTACGTGTGACAAATAACGCTGCACCAATTAGAATACTTCCAGAAATTTTACGAGACGTAAAAATTAAATCCTAATTTGAAAAAAAAAATTGTGGTGAGTTGAAGATGTTTTAGAAGTATAAATTGTGTATATTTTCTGGTCTAACTGCGTCAGGGTTCCACAGTTTACTAGTATAGCTTTTTGGTGAATCCAGCCTGTTCATTATCAGTATAACGTTTCTGAACAGTAATTTTGGTTGAGGCCTAATTACAGAAAACTTACTTTAGTGACGGTGACCCGAAAAGTGAAAACTGCTGCAACAGCAAAGCTCTCCGGCGTTAGTGTATATAATCACATAATCACTTTCGGCATAAATATATGTTATGCCACGAGCCTTACGCCACGGCTCTTCTTTTTGTAGCGCTTCTTCCACTCCTCCCTTCGTCCCTTTCCGCTAGGCGTGGTTGAGGTGTCCACCTAGAGCGATGCAGCCACTGCGCCTTCACAATTAATTCGCACAAGACAGAACTACCAAGATCAGTAGAAGACAAACAATAAGGGGGACACTTAAGCTCCACCTTTGAGGGTATGACGCGACAGCGCTATTGGCTCCCTTCAGAAGTTTCTCTTCAACTACAGTCGCTGTTCTTTATTCACACTCATACCTTTATCACAATTATCACGACACAGTCTCCACATTCTTGCCTTCGAACTCTTCCACACTGCTGTTTACGGACATAATGTCAATCTAATTAGTTGTATCTGACTAATTAGCACGTTCCTAGCTCACTGCACTAATTACCACATTACTATGCTTCAAACTAAGTCAGCGCCATACACACATCACCCCCCCCCCCCCCTCCCACTATTGTTTCTCGGCCAAGTCTACGCGCCTACGTGGCCAAGTCTGTAGCGTCCTCTGAGACATGCGCCGACTTTGAATTCACAAGTCCTCTTTTCATTTATGTTCATTCCAGACATCCGCTCGTGACGTCACGCCTGACGTGAGTTTCTCGATGTGTGCCAGGAACGAAGTCAGTAAATAAGCACTTTGTTTGTCCGTCTGTACATTTTAGTGTCGTTCCTGGCTTGCATGTCGTTTTCCATAAAGCTAATAAATGAATAATCAATATTACACAAGCAGTTGTGCACAATCTCACGTTGTGCTCCCCTATGTAGGCTAATGTGGTATTGTGTGATATGTATGCAGCGTGAGGCTGAACGGAAATATATTTTGTTTGTTTTTATGTCAATATTAAGATATCTGATTGAGGGACTTTTTACCGGAGCAACACATTTCGCTTCGTGGTATTGTAAACGTATGTGGCAGCAACTGGAAGGCGCGTCCAAATCAGTGATAAATTGAGGTATGAAGAGGCAAAGAATAAATTGCGTTTCGCCGGAGCACAATAGAAAAATTGAAAAAATTGACTGACACCTTTGTCCTGGTAATAATAGACTGTGGTTGAATTCGGCTCCACGCAGTGCCATGTCAAAAAATTCCATTGATCGCTATCGTGACAAGAGCAAAAAGTTTCTGTTCAATGAAGGCTCAAGTCTGGCACCTTTCCGCTTCGAGCACAGCCGAGGGATTAACGAGGCTAACAAAAAGTTGTGCAGGAAAATGCGAGCGCCCAATTACTTATTTGAAACTGTGAAGCAATGGAAACGCGTTAGGTCAATGGCGTTTAGTGTAGCCTTTCACAGACAGGCACACTTAGATTCATATTCATATTCTGTAGACAACCCCCCCCCCCCCAAAAAAAAAAAAAAAAAAAACAAGTGAACAAGTGCAGGTAGTTATCGCATGTTTCATTTTTTTTCCATAGCTGATATTAATCTGCTATATTAATCTGCTCAAAGGGAGTGCGGAAATGGATACAAATAGATGGTCATTTCTTCCAGTTGTTAGTCTAATACCTCATGACGCGAGGGAAGGAACGTCGCTTTGTATATACCGGCGTGTCGATTCGGCGGAAATAAAACCAGATTAAGGCCCGGCTCACCGAAAGACAATGCGCGAGCAAAAAGAGATCGCGCGCCTATTCTCGAGTGGTTCGTACAGCGGAGACAAAAGCAAGGTTAGAGGTGCTATACGCGAGAGAAGCCTTTCGATTCATTTTCGTTTAAAGAAACTGCGCTGACCGATCGCTGAAGAGCAAGACGAAAAATGAAGGGAAAAAAGGAAAAAAAAAAAGAGAGGCAGGGAGAAGCACGTGAAGTGTGAGGGCCGCTTTGATTTACTTCCTTATATAAAATCATTTTCTTGTTCGGGCCAGCTTGAGCCCGGCGAGCAAGTTGGGCAGCGGGTGAAAAATGGCCGCCTCCTTCTCCCTCTCCCGCTCTCTTTCAATCTTGTCGCGTCGCGTGGAACCGACTCTAAGGAAGATAAAGCGCGGCCCGCAGGAGAATGCGCCCGAAGACGGCGGGCGCACACCAGACGGCGCTGAGGAGCTGCAGGTAAAAATGGGTGGCAGCAGGCGGAGGGAGACAAGAGGAAGAAAGGAATGGTGCAGGGCGTAGCAAAAGAGGAACGCTCGCGTTTAATGCAATTAAACGGCCATTAACAAAGGTTACGCGATAACGACAGCGTGCGCACCGCGGCGTAGCCGAGGACGTGGGGGTGGAAAGAGGGGTCGGGTTAGCCCTTTGTTTTTATTGCGTATACCTGAGCAGTCGCGCCATGCCTCCTTTTCCACAGTGAAAAAAGAGGGAGAAAAGGAGGTTAGGGAAAGCAGAAACGATAACGCGCTCCCTGTTGAAGAAGAAAGGTACGAGAGGGAAAGGACGACGATTTATGCACCTCGCGTCCTGAGCTGAAGAGGGAGGAAAGGAACGCCAGTGGACGTTCATGTCTCGAGGATCCCGTCTTGCCGGCAGGGAAGAACACATGCGGGATAAACTCCGTTCGTAGCGTCCCTTCGCTTTCGCCGGTCGCCGTCGGCGGCCCTCGCCCGTAATCTACAATAGACAGCGAGAGACCTCAGCAAGCGGCCGAATTTCCTCCCACTTCTTGCGCGCACCTGAGCGAATCCGTCCCTCTCCCTTTTTTTTTCGTCCGCGCGCGCAGAATCGAGGAGCCGTGTCGACGAGATGAAGAAAAAAGACGCCAAATAAAGGAGGGGCCATATAGACGAAGAGGCTTAGAATTTTCTCTCTCTTTTATCTCTCCTATACTGGGTGATAATTGGCGCCCGAGTCCTCGCAGGAGAGCCATGAAAAACTTTGCGAACACGTTTTCGCCATTTGTGCGCTCACCGGCGCCCGGCTCGTTCGGGGCCGCGCCGTATGGGGATGCATGTGCGCCGCGCGGTGGTCGCCGCGAGCTCGGCGGCGGGGCCCCGATCGCGCTTGTCGCGCCGCTGCTCGATTGCCTCCGATGTCGGGATGGTCGTTTGGCCACCGTCCCAAGAGCGCGCCAGACGACGTCGACGACTTTCTCCTTCTCCGCCTGTTCGCCACCCGCCCTCCTATCCACCTCATTCCGCACCCCCCTTTTTTTTTTACTTCTTTTGTAACCCTCCTGCCTTGCGCTGCTATTTTCCAGCGTTGGTACTTTGAGCATTGGTTCGCTCCTGACACAGAAGGACTCATAACTCTCTCTTCGAGAGATAATAAAATGGTCATTAGTCGACAGCGATGCTGCTTCTACCTGGACTTCCGTCTCTTCCTTCTTTCATCCTGCTTATTTTTGTTTGTTTAGGTGAGATGAGGTAAAGTCCTGACCCTCTTTACGAGGCGCTTGTTTATCTAACCTGTTACGTTTTTTTTAAAGAAGAGGGAGCTGTAAAGAGTCCGGTGATTCCAACAAAAAAGTTGCACACACGAATTGATGCGCACCTTTCTGTCCTTTTGTCGAGGAAGACTTTCCTTCTTCAGTGTTGCCTTTTCTTACATAGTTCTTGGACACTGAATATGTTGCTTCATCGTTTGAAAAATGAATATCTGCCAGTTAAAGAAATCCTTACAAAAAGACAAAAACAAACGTGAGCTAAGTGAGTACCCACACTGAATTGTGAAATCACCATCGCAGCCTTGTTCCTGTTTATAGCCGGCAAGGAGAGGCTATTTCACGAAATTTGCTCGGAAGTTTGCTTGTCCCATGCAGTCAGTTTTCTGGGCAGCGATTTATTGTTGCCGTAGTGCTACTGTCAGTTTTCATGAATTGTGTTAGCTTGTTTCCCGCAGTATAAGGTAAGTTTAGTGAAGCTGCTAAAATCTCCTGATAATAGTCCGAAGAAGCTAACGGAAGAGGAAAATGGTTCACTTCATGAGCAGGGAAGGCAAAAGAGGCGTAGACCGGCCTTCCGAGAACGGATCTTACCACTTAACGCCCACATGTCCGTCATGCACCTGCGTCAGGTGGAAAGCAAAATGGTTGAAATTAACGAAATGCTGCAGGCAGTCATCTTGCAAGTAAAGTGCTTTTAACTCGAGAATAACCAAGTAAGCAGTCAACATTTAATAATGGAACCTTTAGCGTGAGCACATATATGCGAACGCGTTCAATTATACCGGGTGTTTCAGCGACCATTTTCGAAAATAATTCATAACTGGGTGGTCGAAAAAGACATGATTTCAAGGTCAAACTGTCAACCACGGCAGATGTCTGTGATTTGGAAACACACTTTGAAGCTTAGACCAATGACGAGTTCGTAGCTGCAGGGACGACGATGTCATATCACATTTTGAAACGAAAGAAAAGTCGTTCCCTAAAGCCCTGCAGCGCGAGAAAGTCCCGTGGGATTTTGCGCACAAAACCGGAGCACAGCGTAAAATGTGCTCAGGAAGTTCAGTGCAGACGCAACATCCTCTGGCGACGTACTGCAGTGTCCACGGCGCCCAATTCGAAACGTGTGTGCTAATGTATTGCAGCATGCACTTTCATTCGCTTCGTCACTCTCAAAAGCGACGGACATCCAGTTGGCGATCATTATCCTCTTACTTACACCGCGATTTAAGAAGGGTGAAGAGGTCGGTCGCAGGAACATGCCTTTGGCCTGCCGCTTCCCACTGGAGCAATTAAAACAAGGGAGGGGGACAGGAAAAGGAAGCAAATAGAAAAATTTGCCGCACGATGAGACTGAAGGCACCATTCGTGAAAGTAGCTGTTATACTTCAGTTGCTGTGACCACTTCTGGCCCATGCGCATGAAAAAACAGATGCGTTGTGGCTGGCTATTACTGCTTAAGTGGCATTTTTTTTTTAAAAAGAGAGAGAGAAACAGAATTGACGTTCCTGAGAACGTGATGGTTATGGGTTAGTAGCATATCAGAAGTGAATGACACGACTGGCAAGTGTGCCGTTTTCGAAACAGACGGCTGTGTGGTGACTAAAACTTAAGACACAACCCGCCGCCTGGCTCAGTGCCTTTGAGGTTCGGCTGCTGATCCCGGGGTTGCGGGATCGAATCCCGGCGGCGACGGCCGCATTTCGATGGAGGCGAAATACAAAAAAAAAAGAAGAAAAAAACGTGTGGTGTGCGATGTCAGCGAACGTTAAAGAACCCCAGGTGGCATAAATGAATCCGGAGTCCTCCTCAACGGCGTTCCTCATAGCACATAAGTTGCCTTGAGACGTAAAATTACACAATTTACAATTTTGCAAGAACACGACTGACTTATTTTACTGTCAGGTTCGAGCAGGCGTTTAAAGGGGTATTCAACTTTTTTGTTGGTATCACCGGAAGCTTCCATGGCACTGTGCACCTTTAAAAAACTAATCAGGTTTTCTGAACAGGCTTTCCTGAACAAACTGTCCAGGAAAACTTGTGGGAATTCTGGCTTTCCGCCGTCGCCTTTGCGCGGCTAGCCGGCCTCCCGCGTTGTTTCTCCTCTTTCCCTTGCTCCCGCCTCAGGCGGTGGAGAGGCGGCTGGGTGACTAATCACTGTCATTTAGCCACAGCTCCGCCCCGGCTCCCCAAGGGCCTTTGCCATTGGCGCCTTTTGGCGGGAAATCCGGGACCCGCTCTGGGCGGCCGCGCGCCCCGCGACCGTCCGAGCGGGGCCCAGAGAGAGAGATCCCTCCGAGACAGCGTAAGGTGCGTACGTTACTGTTTGTCCGTGCCGGCCTTTGCCGTTCGGACCAGTGCTTACTCGAGCTCGCCCGCACGTGTCCTCTGACCTGCAGCGGCTCGAGCCTGTCCAGCGGGGTCCAGCGACCTCCGACAGGCGTACCTTGTGTTGATTGCCCACTCCCTCTCGCAACCGGCCCAACGGTCGACACGAGAGAGAGATCACAGCACTGCCGCGGGGACATTCTCCTGCAGCGGCGTGTTAGCGGCGCGCATTGCTCGAGTCGCTTCGTGCGCGCAGCGGAGCCTTGCTCCTCGCGCGCCCCCGGGACGGGGTGACGATTAAGTGTGTGTGTACTGCTGAAGGACGACGTGAATAAACGTCTCCTTTGTGAACGTGGAGGCCTATTTCTTTGCGGCGAATCGCTCTCCTCCCAGCGGAGGTTGAGTGCGCCGCATCGGTGTCCCAGTGTGTGTGTGGTGACGGCTGATCGGGGCCCTTGGCTCGCGCGAAGCTCGAACCCGCGGTGGGTGGTGGCCTGTGTCCACTTAGAAATCCATAACTGGCGCCCAACGTGCTAAGTCATTGGCGCTTACGCCTTTGATGGCACATTAGCCGAGCAGGTCGCCTTGACGATCACGCTTGCGCACCGTGTCTACCACCCCCAGCGCGGCACTCGGCAGCTACATGTCGGCTCCCTACGGAGTTGTAGCGTCGTTTGATCCGCTGGCTGCTGTTCCTTCGAATAGCTAGACACCGTGGTTGGCCACGGCCCCCATTGGGGTTTACGGCGACACAACCCAAAATGTCGACCACGCGGCTCCCATTGGAGCTGTACCCGGAGCACCCTGCGGTGCATCCGCTGGTCACATGCCTCAGCTGCGCAAGCTTTCCGCCCAGTGCGAAAGCAGTTCGTGTCACGCTGCCGCAACCGGCAGTTTCGAACAGCAGCAGCCGTGCCCCGCGAGCAGTTAATTCTGCTCTGGAAACGGCGAGGCGCTGGCCCGGTTCCCTGCGGAAACCGCGCCGCTCATCGAACTAGGAGCCTTGCCTCCCTCGTTCGTGCAGCCCGCCCAAGCCTCCACTGAGGCAGGGGTGCAGTGCGCTTAGTTGGCTGATGCGGCTCCGCGAGCCTGCGGGTCGGCTGGCGCGCTGGGCTCTCCTGATACAGCATTACGACTTTTCCGTGCAGTGTCGAAAGGGGAGCACAAACGTGGTAGCTGACGCGCTATCCCGTGCCCCACTCGCCAGCGGCGCCTTGACGCCTGTAGGCGGAGGGGGCGAAACAGCGGACGAGCCGCCGGGCGGCAAGGAGGGGGAACCCGCAAACGGGTTAACCCATTCCGCTAACCAGGCGAGCAGCGCTTCGCAAAGCGGACGAGAGGCAAAGCTCTGCGTGAGCGCCTCGGAGGTGCCGACGCGAACGGAAATTTTGGCTGCAAACCTGAGTGGGGACGAGACCATGCTCCCCTCTGGGATGACTGGAATCGTTTTCAGCCGTAAGAGCTACTGAAAGCCCAGCAAAATGACCCCTTTTGTCGCGAGGTGAGCGACGGTCTCAGGGAGACGGAGCGCCGTGACGCTACTTGTATTGTAGCGGGCGCAGGGGGGCAGAAGCCAGCGTGTGTCGCGGCGAACCCCGGGGGTTCATATTTGCTGGACAATGACGGGCTCGTGCTGAAGTACATAGCCACCGATGACGAGTCCATCGACCCGTTCTAGGTGGTTATCCCCAAAAGTCTAAGAGGCGCACTTTTGCGATTCTCTAATGACGAGCCACTGGCCGGTCACCTGAGTGGCTCCAAAGTTTTTGCAAAACTGAGTCATTCGGTGACGTGGCCCGGCATGAAGCGTGACATTTTCCGCTATTGCCGTTCCTGCCATGTCTGTCAAGCGGTGAAGTCACGGGGTGGCAAGCCGCCTGGAATGATGAAACCGATTGACAGTGTGCGTCCGTGGCAGATGGCCACCTGCGATTTGATGGGGCCTTTCCCCAGGAGCAAGCAGGGGTTCATTGACCTGAAGGCCTACGCGTCACGGTCTGATGAGCTTGCGCCGGTACCCATTGGTATCAAAGGCAAGTGTAAAGGCACAACTGGTGCTGCGGAACGCAAGCGTACGGAGCACCGGTACAATCTGAGGCAACGGTCACCGGTGTGATTGATGCCGGACGGCGGACTTATCTGCACCGAAGGCACGCAGCCTCAGCTAGCTGGCGAGCTTTCTCGTCAGGCCCTACCCAGGCGAAGCACGGTGTGTTAATTTTTTTGTTGTTGTTGTTGTTTTGGCAGCATGATCAGTTCCAGCCTTGTGTGTTTATCTATTTATTTATTTGTTTTGTTTGAGTCAGCTTCTAGCCACTTTCGTTTCCCCGCTTGTACATCTGTTTTCGTTCTAACGTACCGAGATGTACATAGGCAAACTTCAGCCCGCTCGTGCTTGCTGTTATCTTCTAGAAGGAATAGATTGCATTAGGTGTCGTTTGTACAGCGCGCCTTTTCTCATTTCCGGCCCGACTGTGGGTGGTTGGCTCGTTAAGGAGCCGTGTGTCGCGGTGCGAGTTTTGTGCGGCCCGCATGGAGGGGAATAGTTGGCGGGGCGTTTGGGGCGATGGGGGGGCGGAAAGTGCACCCTTTGACCCTCGCCGCGGCGCCTCTGGACGCTTCTGATGAGGGGATCGTTGTTGCCGACCAGCGTCCGCGCACTTGCCGGTGTATGCGTGGTTGTGGCTGTGACTGTGTGCGCGCGTAACCATGAGCCAAGGCGACACCTGTGAGTTGTGCCGTTGTGTCCTTCTGCGTGAGCGCGAGGATGAGAAGGACCCCTCGCGGTGGACAAGGTTACACATCTGGACGCCGCCGAACGTCCTCGCCCGTTTCAGCCGGCGTGAAAGGGGTGCACTAACTGCCTTGTGCCCGAACGTGATGTCGTGTCCAAGGGCGCGAGGTCAGTGCTCTGCTGCGGCCCCGTCGTCGTCAACGCACCCTACATCAACGGAAAGAAGACCGCCATCAGTCGTCGGCCCTCCCAACCCGTTCAACTTGAAGTCTGCGAGCGGTGAGTCGCCGACCGGCCCACTGGGCCGCGCCATCGAACTTTGAGGCTGACATCCACCTGTAACATAGCTGTACAGTTCTATTCACATCTCCTTGTGAACCGTGTATATAATCTGCAAGCTGGTTTGATTTACTGAAGCGTATGCAAGTGTTTGTTTGCCTTGTTTCTCCTTTGTTTGTGTTGTTTTTTTTACATTGTTCTGGCTGGAACTGATGTGTAGCTAGTTTTTTTTTTGTATTCATTTCTTTATTTTGGAACTGAAGTGTAGTTTTTTTTTGTATTGATTTCTTTATTTTGGCCGCGTGCTTTGCCGATGGGTAGGAGGGCATTTAAGGAGAGGGGGATGTGGGAATTCTGGCTTTCCGCCGTCGCCTTTGCGCGGCTAGCCGGCCTCCCGCGTTGTTTCTCCTCTTTCCCTTGCTCCCGCCTCAGGCGGTGGAGAGGCGGCTGGGTGACTAATCACTGTCATTTAGCCACAGCTCCGCCCCGGCTCCCCAAGGGCCTTTGCCATTGGCGCCTTTTGGCGGGAAATCCGGGACCCGCTCTGGGCGGCCGCGCGCCCCGCGACCGTCCGAGCGGGGCCCAGAGAGAGAGATCCCTCCGAGACAGCGTAAGGTGCGTACGTTACTGTTTGTCCGTGCCGGCCTTTGCCGTTCGGACCAGTGCTTACTCGAGCTCGCCCGCACGTGTCCTCTGACCTGCAGCGGCTCGAGCCTGTCCAGCGGGGTCCAGCGACCTCCGACAGGCGTACCTTGTGTTGATTGCCCACTCCCTCTCGCAACCGGCCCAACGGTCGACACGAGAGAGAGATCACAGCACTGCCGCGGGGACATTCTCCTGCAGCGGCGTGTTAGCGGCGCGCATTGCTCGAGTCGCTTCGTGCGCGCAGCGGAGCCTTGCTCCTCGCGCGCCCCCGGGACGGGGTGACGATTGAGTGTGTGTGTACTGCTGAAGGACGACGTGAATAAACGTCTCCTTTGTGAACGTGGAGGCCTATTTCTTTGCGGCGAATCGCTCTCCTCCCAGCGGAGGTTGAGTGCGCCGCATCGGTGTCCCAGTGTGTGTGTGGTGACGGCTGATCGGGGCCCTTGGCTCGCGCGAAGCTCGAACCCGCGGTGGGTGGTGGCCTTTGTCCACGTAGGAACCCACAAACTGAACAAAAATAAAAGATGAGTGTCAGGCTTCTCCGGAGTTTTTAACACAGGAACATGGATATGAAGTGCGTTCGCGTCAATAAAGAAAAAAATATACGAGAGCAGGCGTTTGTTGATGACGAAAGTGCGGTGCATTCCAGTTGATGAAGGTTGACATGAGGCTTGATACCCCAGTTTTTGAGCGGAGTGGTATAAGCTGTCGTTAACTGTTTTCTATCAAAGCAGATCATATCTGACGGGTTGCAGACCAGATTACGCACCTTATGTATTTTGAGGCTCTATTTTTTCCCCTTTTGTCGTACGTTACACCAAGTGTGAGCATCGTATAGCTTGTGCGGACAGGAAAAGGGAGGAATCGAAAGAAGTAACGACAAAAAAGATTAAAAAAAAGATAGCCCAAGCTCTCTGCACTGGTTGCCAGCTCTTTCAGTCGGTTTTCATGGCGGCCGTGCAGTGTTGCATGGAGGCTTCGTTGTAATGACGACCCGCAGGCCATGTACCAACGTCTAGTGCCATTGACTGCGATGCTGCAGCCACCCACCGAACACGCGCAGAAACACAGACGCGAGGGGGGGAGGGGGGGGGGGGGGGGCAGTGGCGTTGATTGCGACGGTGCGAGGCGCCGTGATGCATGGTCGGCCGGCGGGGTGGGTGAGTCAGCGTCTTTATTGCGGCTTGGTCCATTCGCACTCCGCGTGATTAACGGTCACCACCCGGGGCCACCGCGCACCCGGAGCACGTTTTGTGGGGCCTGGGCGTGGACGGCGGACTCGAGGGGGGCGAGGGGAAGGCGAGGTTGCATTCGCCAACGGGCTTCGGGAGCGCCCTCGTCTAATGCGGTAAGTATATAGATGCGGCCATAGATTATGCTCGCGACTTGGGCGCGCGCGGCAAGCCTCTCTTTCTCGCCGCTGCGGGTTAAAGGAAGACGTAGAGCAGCGCGGGGCTGTGCTCCCTTGTTTATTCATCGGGTCGGGATCGCGCCCTTCCGACGGTGTTTAGTGGTCATAGCGGTGCGAGGGTGCTCGTGCGGTTGCCGCTGCAGCAGGCCCTTCGCATAGCTGATGCGGCAACACGACCGACCCGCATGGCAGTAAGTGGAAGATGTGAGCGGAAGCATTGGCTGCGCACTCTCGGCAGGGCTATTTTAGCGCCTGCCGACGTTTCTTTCTTGGGAGCTGCAGTTGCACTGGGGCGTGAAAGAGATCTACGGCGATGCGCCAAACGTTCGCGTCGTCTCGCGCGGAGAGCGCGCTGATAAATTTCAGTGCCGTCGTCGCAAATCTCGTATCCTCTGATAAGGCTCGTGATAGCCCCAGCGACTCCAATTACCTTCTGGAACGGGTTAAAATTGATATGCAGCGCGTCTTTCGTCCCTCTGAGTTCTCGGAGGGACGTTGTCGTTGAGGACGGCTATAACGCTTAAGACTTGCAGGCAATTCTGCGACTGCGGCCTTTTCATGTCATGAAGCCTTCACAGCCATGAATACATAGACAAGAACGCAATAATATCACGCATCACAGCAAGGCACCCATATGCATCAATGCACGCAATGCGTGGCGTGATTTCTGGACGGCGCACTGTCAGCCGCTGTGCCGAACTGTACAGCCTTTTCCGAACTTCCCAGTCTATTGTTTCTTTTTAGCCACCGCCGTGTGGTGTTCCTTGTCACCGTAAAAGAAGCCAGAGACCGCCAGCGGTCGGCAGACTTGGCCACGCTTTACACGTCGCGGAAAGAGAAGCCAGAAGCGGGTACCGCAGGCGTTTCCGGCAAGGGACGGAAGCCCGCGCGGCCAAAGAAAGCAGCCGCGGCCACGTCACCCCGGCAGTCACGAACTCGAGGCCTGCTTCGGCCCCTGTCAGACATCTGTTCGGACGCTATTGGGACGCCGCAAGCAGCGTCTCTCTGGCGCGGCTCAGCTTTTGGCGGCGTACGGCAACGCCTCGACACGCCGACGGACAGGGAGCGCAGGCATCCCACGAAAAAGCCGAAGATGACACGACTCTTTTGAGCGGGCTACGGACCCCAGACTACACTGGGGAGGCAGGCCGAGCTATGTGCACTGGGCTAGCTTCAGGGACGCGGACACTTTGCACACGTATACGTGTGCGTGTTGGGACTAACCTGCCGCGGCAGGGCATCACTCACCGGGGCTGCTGCCTTGCTGTGACTGATTCGTAAGCTTTAACGAGCAGGTAAATTATAAAACTTTACTTGTTTCCCAGCATTTTGTCAACGATACTAATTTACCATATTCGTCAAGTAGCGAGCCCGGATTACAGTATGTTATCCGAATGTTCGGGGGTTAATACTGAATTTGATTACTTTTTCCATCTGCAAAATACGTATTCAGATATGTATGTATTTGTAACCATTTTAATCTTTTTTCTTCCATGCATTCTGCCTCGTGTACAGTGCTTCTACTGTACATCTCTTGAGCGTCCTTTCTGCCGTTTCTTATGAAGCTTTAGCTATAGCGCTGGCCACCACAAAGATCGGGTAATGCTCCAACTTGCGAGTCGAAGCGAATGCCTTGTGTCTTGATAAGGCATCTCGTGACTGGGTTAGTACAGGCTGCTTTTGGGTTACTATCCGTCTGCACGCGCTATGCCCTTGCAAACTTTCCTCGTGTGTCTCCAGTTGAAGAGAGGAAAGTGCCTTTGCGCAGGACACAGTTGCCTCGACGCATCCGGCTCGCATGAAGACGCGGATAATAAAAGGACGGGAGGAGGGTGGGGGAGTTGCGAGGATGCGAGAATTTGTCTTCCCCACTTTACAGCGACAGCCTTGCATCTTAAGTGTAATAAGTGTGAAAACAAAATTTTCTTTTTATCTTTTTCTGAGACATCCTTATGAGAACAAGAGCGCACACATCGAGTTACAGCCTTTCTCGAAGCTTCAAATGTTGCGAAATGCAGCTCGCTGGCCCAGCGCGGGTCGGGCTCGTTGAGAAAAAAAAAGAAAAGAAGAGTGTTGCTGATGAGAGCTCGAGAAAGGCCGAGAGGAACGGTTTTTGATGGGAGCGTTGGCCACGCCATTCTGACAAGCAGACGGCAGCACAAACGTGCCGCTGGTGCCGCTGCTAGCGGAAAATAAAGGGTTGCTGCCGGTCCGTGGGTAGCTCGCGCACGGAAGTGACTCGCCGGTCGCTCCCGCGGCGCAGCGACCAAAGCGGCTTCGCCTCGGAACGTGTTATCTGCCATGTCGGGGCCTTTTCCCGGGGGGTCGCCGACAGCCCCCGAAGCCCCCCCGGGGAGGCTCGGAGGGGGTCCGGTGCCCCCCGTCGCGTTGACGGATACCCCGCCGCCGCCACAGTGCCACTGCCTTTGCTGCCACTGCGACAGCTGCCTCTGCGTGGCCGTCCCTAATGAGAGCGGACACCGCGACAACGAAACAGGCGCACGAAACAGGGCGCCACGCGGAGAGCCTTCATAACGCGGACAGCAGGCAGGGTGTACGCGGTGGCGGACCGGCAAAAAGCTGCGGGAGGACACGGCGAACAAAGACCACAGTCGCCCGCGTGCTTCCTTGATTCCGCTTGAAGGAAACGGAGGCGGATGAGCACAAAGGAGAGCCCCAAAGACGCAAGGATGACGAAGAAAGGCGCGACTGCAGCTGCTGCGGTTTCGATCACGAGGGGCGCGCACATGCACGCGCGGTGTTATTCTGAGCTGCGCTGCTGAAGTTAGTCACTCTCCTAACCTCACGGAGGCGTCAGACAGCGCTGCCGCGAAATTAGAGGGCAGTATTCGAGTGCGACGACCGCCCGTGCGGCGGTCGTGTCGTCGAAAGGCAGAGTTTGTGTTCTGTCGTAGATAGCTGATAGAATCGCTACGTAAAAGTAATGACGGTAACTAGTAAGTGGGCAGCATATCCGCACGAGTTATTACATCATTAGCGTAGTTCAGCATGTCGCGTTCGTCGCTATTCTATCGTGGCGTTTTGAGCACCAGCTATATGGAACACGTCTGATGGAATCCGACAGTCGCGTTAGCTTCCGCTTCGAGACAGTGCAACACAGGAAGCTCGGTGCTGATGCTGGCTTATGCACTGCTGTCGCAACAGCAGAGAATTTTCGATGTGTGCGCAGGTGAAGTCACGCTGAATAAAAGCCTCTCCGTTTCGCCAGTAGAGGAAGAGTGGAGAGAGCGTGAACCTGGTCGTGTCTATGTATGAGTAGGCTACTAAGTAAGCATAAAAAAAAAACGGAGGCAGGGTAAGGTAACATGCAGCAAACGATGACAGAAAACACATGAAAAGTGTTAAATCTCCCCATGACTTTGGCGTTACTTGCCATGTAGCTCCACGCGCAGGTGCGTGTTTGCTTTTGCATACTGGGGAAAAACTGTCCCAAAATGTCATGGTGCGCGCGACGGTAGTGGCAGGTCGGCCACATGAGCGTCGAGTCTAGCAAAGACGCTCGTCGCGAAGAATCATCGGAGCACGAGTGGAGAATGGGGCCAAACGTGATCACTCGTGGCAGTCGGCTCGACATTACGCCGGCATAGAACAGAGGGAGCTGAGGGCAGGCACGAAGAAACGGGGCTGTAAATGGAAAAAAAAAGGTAAGCATAACGAAGCGAAGCATGCCATGCGAGGAATTTCATTGTTACGAGGATCATACCTCGGCGGCTTCCAGAGACCGATGTGCGCATGCTCGTGCACGCTCAGATGAGCGTGGTCGGGTGCTTTATTATTATTACTCTTGTTACTATACCTTTTTTTTTGCCCTCTGCCGTGTCGCGTAGGCGGTCGGGCGTGCGGCGCTTCCTCTCGCGGGCCCTGAACCTCGCCCGAGGTTCTCTTTTAATAGGCCCGCTCGGGCCATGTCAGATTCGAAAAGGGTGCTCAGCGTGGTTCCGCTTCAACGGCGTCGCACCGCGCCGCGCATTCACAGCGCGCCAGCACCGCCCTCGCCTTTGTGGCGGCGCGCTGGGCTCGCACACATCCGTGTGACATGACAGCGTGTCGCGCGGAGCGTGTTCCGTATACGTGTGCGCGCGCGGCGCCGCCCTCTCTCGAGCGAGGAGCAAAAATGTTGTGGCTTTTCCCTCCCCGCGGCTTCTCTGCTTGTCAGCGACCGATCCACGCATGTTGACGCGCAGCGTGCTCCCTCCGAGAGGACATCGAAATAGGAAACGAAAGAAAAAAGAAACAAGCGGTGTGTCTTCGTGCAGGAGGCGGTGATGAATGGAGAAAAGTCGGTGTTTTGTGGTTGGCGGCGTCGTTTCCATCGCGGGTGGGCCGTGCGCGGGGCTTCCATATTGAGCGCGCCTCTTTGTACTACTTGTGGTCCCTTCGGTAAGCTCCTCTCAAGTTGCCCGAAAGAATTCGGGCGCATTCTAACGGAGTCAAAAATGCTCGTCTATGCAGCGGTAGCAGTTCAAACGGAAATGCTATACTCCAGCGGAGTCGGAGCGCGCGAGGAGCGGCGGAAACGGCGAGCTTTCCTTGTCTTTGTGATTGATCGCTTCGGTATGTTAAAATAAAAGCTGGCAATATATGCGCGCTCTCCGGGCATATTTGCCGAGGTTCTTCGTCAGACTACAGTGTACGTGTTACTTTGAAATTCCCGCGCTAGTTTGCCTTACAAATGCCGCTTATGGCACACGGCGTCATGAATTGGACTGGGACGAATGCAAGTATATGTTTCTGACATCTGACAAATGAATACATGAGGCCTCTTAAGCGCTGCCGAACAGCGACAGTCAAAACGCATTCGAAGAAAAAAAACAGTTGATTGCGCTTTTGCAGCATATAAAATCTAGCAAACCGAAAAAAAAAAAATCCAACATCAACTAGTTGGAAGTGCTTGGGGGAAAAAAAAGGAAAAAAAAAAATCTCCGCAGTCATTAAGAGCAGAGGTCGGAAACACGCAGTTTTCCATGCATTTGGTCGTCGTCATCGCCGGTCGTATTCGGTTCACGTGCCCTCTTCATCCAATTCGTCTTCCTAGAGTGGGAAAAGGGTCAGCTTAAGCAAAGATACTTGCTGAGTATCGCAGAGCATTTCGACGCGTTCACTCATGTCTAATTTATTATTAAAATTAGTAAAGAGTTTTTGTATCATTCACAAGCTGTGTGTGGTCGCAACGCGAGAGCAGGCCGTCGCAAGAATACGTTTTTTTTTTTTTTAAGTATAAGCACTGAAGAAGGAAAAAAACAGAGCAGTAATGCCCGCTTTAACGCCAGACGAGAGAATACACTGCAAGAATGCATTTAGTGCTCTAAGACGAGGACTACGTCGACAACCTCTCTATCTTCTTTTACGGCAGCTTCCAAGAAACTATTGAGGCTTTGTCCCCCTCCTTCATCTACCACTTCTCCTTCCTCTTCCTCATTATCTGCTTGCAGGAGCTCTTATAGAAGCCCATCTTTCCTTCTTCTTCTTTATAATGGCATCTTCCAGGGCTATCCTCTTCTTCTATCCTCTTCTTTTTCTTTCTTCCTTTTCTTTAACTTCTTCTTCTTCGTTAAATCTCACCTGGATATCATTGCATCTCCTCTCTTCTTCCAATCGCACGGACAAAAAAACTGCGGACGTGGCAAATAAAAGTGCCTACTCTTTTTATTTTTCTTCTTTTGCGAGGCCATGTTTTTCTCCGTCGCCCACTACTTCTTCATCTTCCTCTTCTTCCAAGCTCACCTGGATAACGCGGATAACCTACCTTCCTGCCTGCACTATCATGTACGCAGTGTACCTGTTACTGGTCATATACACTATACAGTGTGCGCTTATAAAGACAAGAGCGCTCGTTTTTGTTATTCAGGCGAGGAGACAACTCGCGGACGGACCGCCATAAATGTGCGGAGGCGGGAAAACGAATATTGAGGCGTATAATGCATTCCTGCATCATAACTCTGCTCTGTGATGAGTTCTGCATGATAGCTCGAAGAGATGTTATGGTTATGCACTTTGCGTGTGACGCGAGGAGGCAAAAAGCCTCGAACCGGCGCGCGCGCGCCGCCGCTTCTCCTCCTCCTCTCCTAGTGGTATGCGCGGGCGGCGAAGTACGCGTTGAGTTACGTTGGTGTCCTGCTGTCTTTTGCACGAGAAAACTGTTTTTACGTGTTCTGATGCTGACTGTGAACATGAATCGTGAGCCGATGTCATCAGGATACCACTGCGCTGTTTTTGGCTGCACCAACAACTATTGCAAGCGGAAAAAAACTATCCGCAGAGCCATGAGCAACAGCCGCGGCGTCAGTGCGGCTGCGACGTGTTCCACCTGCATCGCTTTCCGTCAAATGAAGACGAGCGATGTCTTTGGCTGGCTAGCGTTAACAGAGAGGATTTTGTGCCTCCTTGATGTCACATGCTTTCTTCTCTAGCAAATAAAAAATGATGTGTGGCATCCGGACGTTTGGCCATTTCAGTCAGTGACAATACTTGGATGCCTGTACAGCTCGTGACCTGCAGACAAGTATGAACGTCACAAAATCAGAGCAATGGAAGTAGATAGCTCAGATAAGCAGAAAAAAGACCTCTCCAAAGTTTTTGTTGCATGCTAAATATGACAGCAAATTATATGCGATATTACAGCACTGCCGAGTAAGCAATGTTGTTGCAGCAGTGTTGTTACCCCGAACAACTGGGCCTTGGCAGAAGCAAAAGAGCGTGCTCACTGCACCAGTCGTCAAGATACCAAAAACTTGTGTGAAGACGCATAGCGTGCTTAACGACGACCGCAAACGCGCTTGCTCACCAAAGCACAATCGAGCTGCGTGTGGCGTGGCGAATTTCTACTGCCGCGTGGCAAATACCCATGCAACCTCTCATCTAACTTTCTCTGTTTAGTGCGGACATTTATTTAGGGCCGCAACACTTTTCTTTCGACGAGTGAAGAGTGGACACGTACGCGAAAAAAAGCGGCGAGGCAGCGAGAACGACCATTGCTCGCGCTCGCTCGGTGGCCAAGCCCCCAAGCAAGCAATGATGACATACGCGATGTCAACTAGCCTAGACAGTGCTTTCGTTCGGTGCCTGCCAGCTCTGGCTTAGTAAACATTCTCGCACCTACCACCTTGACCTGCTCGTAGGCGAGCATTTGTCTCGAAGTGATAACCAGCTGAAAGGCAGAGAGAACTCCAGGCATCAGACGCCTGAATCTGGCACGATGCGTATCTCGTTGAGAAGTGCACTGTAGTACCTGCCTGAATTTGTGAAGTGTATACGGGTCAGCTTTCACGAAATAAATTCATCACCGTGAGTGGTCCAACAATACAGTTCGCGTCTGCGCACCATGCTCATTTAAGCAAAGTGAAGTGCGGCTAACGTAAACATTCATGAAGTGACTTTGTTATACTGGCGGTAATCGTGCTCTATCGAACTCAATCAGATAGCATAAAAGAAGCTTGGCGGCTGCCTGTGTCGCTTCTTCGACCGCCGTCGTAGATAGCGATGCGACCGTTGTTATGCACTAGAGCAAACAAACAACTCGTAAACAAATTTCGTTTGCCTATGTCAATCATCGGAGCGACGGTGGAAGTGCCTCCTGCCCCATAATCCAATGGAGTTCCGGCCATCACTAAACCAAACGGCGGCAGTCTTGCTCGAAAAGCTTTTCCGTCACCCAGGCGCATTTCTAGCATACACACACACGCACAAAAAAAAAAAAATCAGAAGCTCCGAAACGCCAATTTGCGACGCCTCTGTACTGCACCGTGGGCGCAGCACAAATGCGCGCGCGCATACCAGCATGGCGCTAGGGACAAGAACAGAACATAGATGGCGCCACCTCCCCAAAATGGCGGCGCCCTAGATGAAATGGTCTATAGTTTCCTCAGAGTGGAATCTGCTTCACTGTCGTAGTACGTGGCAGAAAATGAAAACAACCGATCAGGTATGTTACTGGTTCAGTGAATCGAACTCGTGTCATCACGTGATGACACGATTTAAACTAGTTTACACGAGCATTTCACAAAACTCAAAGCGAACTGGTTCCCTGATTCCCTTTGAACTTCCCTCACAGAGAAGAACTATTAGATTTTTAGCCCGCCCTCCTCTGGGACGAAGAAGAGACGGCGATGGCTGCATAACCCCTTAAGAGCGCCCACTCTCTGGCTCACCGGAATAACGTTCTCATTGGTCCGAGCAGGCACTACACACAGAGTTCCTGTTTAACAAAATACTACGGCGCGGACGAATTTTAACTTGAAAAAGTGCTTCATACCACTGTCGCTATTAAAGACAAAGCGCGCTTGGAGCACTGACAAAAATAGAAGCCGGCAAATGAAGATAAGACCAAATAGCGTCCACTCTCGACACCATAGTTTTCTCTGCCCCACAAAAGTAGTAGATATGAATGTGCGAGCGGGTAAATAACGGATTTAAGCTGTGTCATTGATGTTTGGAAAAGTCAACCAACTGTTTGCACCAGTGACGCCGCTAAAGTGGCACCTTTTAAACGAGGAGCCTTGCAAGTGGCTTCCCATCTGACACCTGCAGAATATCTGCTGTATATCCTAACGCCCCATCCGTCGCCTTGGCAATGGCTGAGCCAGTGCTCGCAGCAGAACGACGGGGATACGCACGAAAGGTTGGCCGCAGCGTGTAAGTAAATATAGCGTGAAAGAAAGAGGCGCAAACAGTTGGCTAGTTGGCTGTTGGCCTTGCAACTACTCGTGTCTCGCGTGGTCTTTTCAACAGTTTCGTCCTGTAAACATCCACGGCACAAAGGGGCACTACAATATTTTGCGTGCAAGACAGGACCGTGCTCATGCTGACTGGTATGAGAAAGAAAAAGGGGGGAGGTGGAGTAAGGGAGGGGCAGAGAAATGTCATTAGCCTGTGCAGATGAGAAAAAAAAAAAAAAACCCGAATGTCGTTCTGCTGTCTCAGAAAGGGATAAACAAAAAGATTGATTATCACGACAGTTACCACTGTACAACCCGAGATTTACCGCTAGCTGTTGAGGTATTTCATCGCAACGCTATGTAACCGTTGTTTTCAAACAAATGGCTAGAGTAGCTGGCATGATTGGTTGCTCACGATGCATTCTCCCCAAGTCACTCAAACAAATTCTTTAGAACACACTTTTATTTATATTTCGCAATAAGTTGAGGTACGAATATGAGAGTGACTTCGTATCTGTATTGTTTTAGAACGCTCTTTTTAGTTTTCTACACATACTAGTTTTTCGATTAGTTCTCCGAACCGCCGCTCCAGGCGTGCGGCGCCACTGATGACCCTCTCCTCGGGCGACGCGTTTCGCAGCAGCTGCCGCAGATGGACCGCGCTACATTCCTCCGCTGTCACGACTCTTTCCCTCCTTCTTCCACGGCAACCACCCTCCGGATAGTTACCGTGGTAACCACTCTCCAGTTACGCCTACGCTCTCGCCATTACCTCCTTTTTCCGCGGTAATCCTCTTCCGGTTGGGGATTCCTCCGCTCTCGCCATACCCTCCTACTAACCCACAGGTCACGCATTCCTCCGCTCACGTGATACATTCCCTCTTCCACGGTAACCACCCTCCGAGTGGTTCCCATGGCAGCGCACTCTCCGGTTACGCCGACTCGTGCGACATACTACGACATACTACCACTGCTACTACTGCTATACTACTAGTACTACCACGACGCAAAACCCAGAACCGGGCGCATAACAGCTGGCAGTGTAAAAAAAAAAGGGTGAGGAAGGGGCGCATAAAGTAATAAAAAACGAAAGACAACAAT